>NC_086451.1:106522109-106730325 GCF_028390025.1 Pseudophryne corroboree | reverse complement strand
GACCTGGCTCTCTGGTGTGGCTTTTCCTCCTGCTGACCTCACTGGTACATGTTAAGTAAGTTAAGTATGGGAGAAAAGGGTTTTATATGTGGATATATACTGTGTGTGTGTGTATATATATATATATATATATATATACATATATAAATAGATATGTGTATATATATATATATATATATTGTGCTTTAGTGATAGCATTACTGTGTTTAGACTTAAAAAATTGCAGCACTTCACCAGATCTAACACATATATATATATATATATATATATATATATATATATATATAGTGTGTTAGATCTGGTGAAGTGCTGCAATTTTTTAAGTCTAAACACAGTAATGCTATCACTAAAGCACAATATATATATATATATATATATATATATATATATATATGTACATCCAGCAGCAGCCGACACTTACATACATAGGACAACTTGTTTCGGTGCCAGATCTATGTGCAATAGCCCTCCAGAAACAAACAGCATTCAGAGACAACAAATATGATCAAAGTGATGTTATTCCATAGTGATGTTAATCCCTAATCCTATGGATTAACGTCATTTTGACCGTATTCGTTGTCTCTGAGTGCCGTTTGTTCCTGGAGGACTCTCTCTCTCTCTCTATATATATATATACATACTTTGTAGATTGGCACCCTGGGTTCAGTAGTACGACTGCCAATGTGCCCTCCTGGAATTAATACATGTGTCCATGTCTGGAATTACAGACGAGGCGGTAGTCCATCGGTTTTATATGAAAACATAAAAGTGATTTATTGCTCCATAGGGCACCGTTTCAAGACTGTGCAGCCTTTTTGTCAGGGCGTGATATATATCACGCCCTGACGAAAAGGCTGCACAGCCTTGAAACGGTGCCCTATGCAGCAATAAATCACTTTTATGTTTTCATATAAGACCGATGGACTACCGCCTCGTCTGTAATTCCGGGAATGGATATATATATATATATATATATATATATTACACACAAACATACATACACACACACACACACTAACAGACTCTGTATATAATGGGTCACCTCAGTCACTGCCTCTCCCCATGCTTAGCTCCACCCTGTCTTTGGAACTCGTCAGTGGTTGGGATGAACAGGGGAGGGGGTTGAACATGCTGCAGCGGCTATTATATCCCCGGAAGGGGAAGAGGGGGTGGCAGTGATGGTTGCTTTCAACGGTGGGGGCGGTACTATTAATCCTGGTGGCTGTGATGTCCACGGGTGGGCAGGGCCCATAGGCAACTGCCCATTATGTTCAATGTAAAAGATGGCTCTCTGCAAGGAGTGTAAATGCTATGGGTGCAAGAGGATTAGGGGTGGAGGGAGTATGTGGTGGGAGGGAGTAGGCAGAGGTTTTGCCTAGGGTGCCGAAATACCTTGCACCGGCCCTGATAAAGGGATGTTTAATTAGAACTGGATTAAAAAAAAAAATTTCCCCCAGGCTATTCAATTAGACCAACAAAAGAGGAAGAGCAAAGAAAAAGGTACAGTACTGATGAGTAATAATTAAAAAAATATATTTTCAATTTTAATAATATGTCAATAGGTACAAATACATGAGAATCAAACTATTAAAAAATATTATATCTAATAAACAGAAACTTCAGATCACTAACAAGTATAAAATTGATGAACCAGCTATACAGCATACTGTTTACCAGAATGTAAAAAGATTTTGTTACAATATCCAAATTAAGAAATGGAACACATAGTTGCAAATTCAATTAGTCTCCCTTTTTTTGCACCTAAAAAAATATAATTTTTTGGGGTGAATACACATAGAATCTGTGATTTCGTTGCCGAGTTCGGGGAAAAAATGCCTGATTATAAAAGAAAATCCCCAATCAGTGCCACCTGCGGGGCCCCAGGTTTGGGGGTTGTTAATAAGCCATGGTAAATTACCGCAGCTAACTGAATATCCCTTATAGTGTATATAATCAGATTTTGATAAATATACCATTGGCAAAGATAATTCTCTCCTTACATTTATTATTATATAGCCTTATTAGCTAATGGGATAAAACTTGAATTCGCTATTGAAGTGGGTGCCCGAATAATCGGCATGAGTATTAGCCAGACGATAGGAAGCTTTATAATTTATTAGGCACCTGTACCAGGGCCGGCTACCTGAGCTACCCGGTATATTCCGAAACCTGACCAGTCTCTGACTGTCCCTTTAAGCAGCTTAATAAGCTGCTTATGCAGTGCAGCGGTGGGATGCGTTGGAAGTGAGGGGCTTGAGGGACCTGCGAAGTTCGGGAAGGGTGCAGCGGATGTACCGGTGGGCAGCGGACTAGTAAGTGAGCCAAGCGTGCCTATGAGTGACATGACAGCCTGAACTGTTGGATGGACCAGGAAGATGAGACTGTGATTGTGAACCAAGGAGGGTGAACTTTTGGACACTGGGCCTAATTCAGACCTGATCGTAGCAGCAGATTTGTTAGTGGGGCAGATATAACATGTGCAGAGAGAGTTAGATTTGGGTGGGGTGTGTTTCAAGCTGAAATCTAAATTGCAGTGTAAAAATAAAGCAGCCAGTATTTACCCTGCACAGAACCAATATAACCCACCCAAATCTAGCTCTCTCTGCACATGTTATATCTACCTCCCTGCAGTGCACATGGCTTTGCCAGTCTGCTAACAAATTTGCGGCTATGATCAGGTCTGAATTAGGCCCATTGTGTAGTGCTGGTGGTGAGGTCACCCAGGATGTGCAGACTGCATGTTATGAGTTGTGGAGTGTGATGATTGACATTCAATTAAATTGCATATGGGGATCATCTGGGATCACTCTGGCTGAGGGTGAGCTTGGGGTTGGGGGACTGAGGCTAGCAGCAGTGAAAGGGGGGGGGGGGGGGCAGCTGGGAGACCCTTTCACCCGCAGCAGAGAGCGATGGATAGATGCCGTGCGCATGCAATGCGGGTGTGTGACGCTTGTCCCAACTTTCTAAAGTTGGAAGGTATGCTACTGTGTGACATAATGTGTAAGGGGCATTACTACTGGTTGGGTGTAAAGGGCAACCCAATGCCCCACCCTCGCGTCACTATCTCCCCATCACCCTCTCCCTGTCATATGGTTATGGCATTCCCTTTGGTTCCACATTCCTTGGAACGAGACTATACCTTTGTTGCTTGGCCATGACCACTTTCCCAGGAGCACATGCGCAGAAGGCAAATAACAGCGCACCACAGATACCTAACTAGGGGGGGAGAGATTTGTTCCAACAATTCTCGCACAGGGTGCTAGTAGGCCTGGAGCAGCGGTCCTGACCTGTACATATGCACGAAGTCTGTGTACAGCAGTGATTTTCAACCTTTTTTTACTCGCAGCACACCGAACAATATTTAAAAATTGCCAAGGCGCACCATCAGTTCCCCACAGAAAAAAAACAAAACAAACACATTAGCCCTCATAGTAAAAAAAATTAAAAAAAATCCCACACATACATTGGCCTACACAGAAAAAACAATCACACTGCTCCCCACATAAATCCTATTGCTCCCCACATGAATTATTCACATTGTTCCCCCCTAAATCCTTATTCTCTCCACATAAATTCTATTGAAATCATATTGTTCCCCACAGGAGAAATAAAATAACAAATATTATCAGCTGTCCTCCTCCCTGTCCCTCAGTGGCGGGGGTTTGTTCATAGTGGAGTACTGAGAATACTGAGCAATGGGCGGTCGGGCAGGTGTGGATGTGGGTGGGCAAGGAAAGCTGTGTATGCAGGCAGAAACTGGAAGAGGTGTATACAGGCAGGTGGGCTGGCTGGGTGGTGAGACGCGGCGGCTGTGACCTTTGATATCACACCATTTTCAAGGCATAGGTCATGGCTGGAGCACGACTGATCCTCTAAGAAGAGCCCGCGCCAACAGTTCACTCTGAAGGTGCATGAAGCTGCTCTGGCTCCGCGGCACACCTTGCAACTGGTCGCGGCACACAAGTGTGCCACGGCACACTGGTTGAAAAAGCCTGGTGTACAGTAATTAAATTTGAAAAAATTGAGAATGGGCAGCACAGATGTATTTGTCGGTATGGGGGAAAAGTGGTATCAGCATACGTTATGTGCGCTATTCCTCATCTACCTATGTGTGACTGTGCCGGTGTGTGTTCAATGACAGAGGCACTATATCGGCGCTGCTATCTGTAAGTGCTTATATGTTGGGCAATGTATGAACATTTCGAAAGCTGCAGGTGTCGTTGCCCATACACCACGACAGGGACAGCTCTGTCCTTGGTTGTGGCAGCTGCCGGTACTGAGCTGAGTGTGAGATCTTACTATAAAAGCAAGATCTCGCGCAAGCCGGTTAGGGGTGAGACACCACACATCAACACTACCCTGATGTGCTGTGGGGGGGTCTGACAGGTAGCGCTGAAGGGGGAGTCTGTAAAGAGGCAAAGCAGGAAGTACTATACCGGCACGATACATGCGAATATATACTTTTGCCCCATAGTGATAAGCGATATGTACGGGGATTTCCTCTGCCTTTTTCTTCTTGCCGCCTTATCTCCCCTTAGAACACGGAGACCAAAATATTTTCACTTTGTTAATAAATGTATTTTTTAAATCAGAACTGAAACAACCTAAAAGTCCACCGACCAATAACAGTCCCTGCTTTTTGTGGTTTTGTTTAATTTTGTGGACTTAAAGGGGAAATTCAATTGTTTAGGGCACCACGAGAATTAATGTGCACCCGATGGAGCAATTAAATTGTTTATGGTGCCCATTATTTCGTATATCAGCTAAACCCATCTAAAGTCCTGCATACAGTGCCCAAACCACTGACTTTTTCACACAAAACAATTGAATTCCTATCATAGAGACTGATTTTGGCAATACTCCCAAATATAAATTATTACTGCATGCCAATTAACCACTTGCCTGGCATGGTCGCATCAGATGTGACCATGCCTGCAAGTGCTCTATCTGACCTGGTCGCACAGGATGCGACCAGTCAGATAGTGTCAGCAGTAGCAGGGAAGGAAAACTTCCCTCCGCTGCTGCTGTCAGAGGGTCCGGAAGGTCCCTCTGCTCCCTGCACTCTCCCCTACTGATTGCCGTGCTGCCGGTCGCGATTCCCCCCTCAGCGGCTGCAGACAATGGCAGCCGCTGGGAAGTGTAAATCAACCCTCCCAAGCCACCCCCAGATCCCCCCTGTATACCTGGAGGCTGTCCCGGCTTTCAAAATGAAAGCCGCGATCGTCACGATGTTTCCGTTGGTCATGATGTTCCCAATCGATGTTTCGATGTTTGGGGAGAAAAAAAAGGTGTTTTTTTAAAACAAATATATATACATTTTCTCATACGTCCTAGAGGATGCTGGGGACGACATCAAGACCATGGGGTATAGACGGAATCCGCAGGACATGGGCACTCGAAAGACTTTTCATTGGGTGTGAAATGGCTCCTCCCTCTATGCCCCTCCTCCAGACCTCAGTTTTAGAAATGCGCCCAGGTCGACTGGATGCACTCTGAGGAGCTTTACTGAGTTTCTCTGAAAAGACTTATGTTAGGTTTTTTATTTTCAGGGAGATCTGCTGGCATCAGACTCCCTGCTTCGTGGGACTGAGGGGGCAGAAGCAGAACCAACTTCCTCAGAGTTGCATGGCTCTACTTCTGGCTGACAGGACACCATTAGCTCCTGAAGGGAACTGAACGCTAGCCGTGTCTAGATGCTCACTCCCACAGCACGCCGTCACCCCCCTCACAGAGCCAGAAGTCAGAAGACAGGTGAGTATGAGAAGAATGATCTTCAATCAAGTAAGTGACGGCTGAGGTGCGGTGCGGCTGGCGGGAGAGCAGCGCGCCATTGCTGCCCACACACACAGGCACTGCAGGGTGCAGGGCGCGGAGGGGCACCCTGGCCAGCAAGAAAAATACCTCAAACTGGCTAAAAGGGGGCATAAGATGCCGCTGGCACAGCCCTACCCACTCCAGTATAAATAATAAGTCAATATACTGAGTGTAAGGACGTGCCATTGTGGGGGCGGAGCTTCTTCCTCAGGCAGCCAGCAGACTACTCAGCGCCATTTTCTCTCTCTCCTCAGGCTGCAGAGAACACGCTGGTACTCTCCTCCACTTCTGACAAGTACAGGGTGCTATAAAGGGGGGGCACAAAGCGATTGTGGTGCATTTGATAGTGTATATTACTATTTAAAAGCGCTTTTGGGCTGTGTTCACAGGCAATACTGGCGCTGGGTTTGTGAACTGGCTGCTCCTATCCTGTGTCCCTCTGACAGAGTTTACTGTGGGTCTGTCCCCAAAATAAGTCCCAGTGTGTCTGTGAGTGTGGTGTACACGTGTGAGGCATGTCTGAGGCAGGGAGTTCCTCCCCGGAGAAAGCCATTTTAGGGACACAGAGTAGTAATGTGGTGGTGCTACCGGCACACCAAGAGCCTGCATAGGTGAAAGAGCTACGTGACAGTATGCATCTGCTTAACCGTAGATTGGATAAGTCTGAATCTAAGGCTGCATGCTGGAGAAAATCTGTGGAAGATGTGATTTTTCAGGATGCTGTTATTCCTTATGCGGGGGGCCCCTCTGGGTCACATAAGAGACCATTTGCAAATATTGTAAACACTGATACCGACACGGATTCTGATTCTTGTGTCGACAATAGTGAATCCAGATAGATAGAGCATAAATTGGCAAAAAGTATACAATATATGATTGTGGCTATAAGGGACGTGTTGGAGGTTACAGAAAGCACTCCTGTACCTCAGGAGAAAGCTTATTTATCTAAGGAAAATAAATCCAAAGTCACGTTCCCTCCTTCACATGAACTAAATGCTCTGTTTGAAGGGATGTGGGTGAATCCTGGAAAAAAAAATTGTATTCCCAAAAGGATTCACATAGCTTATAATTTCCCGGTTGAAGACAGGAAAAAATGGGAGTCACCCCCTGTGTTAGACAGTGCACTTTCCAGGTTGACAAAGAAGGTAATTCTCCCTGCTCCTGGCACGGCTTCTCTTAAAGAGCCGGCAGACTGCAAAATGGAAACGACATTGAAATCCATTTATGTTACCAATGGTACACTACTCATGCCCACTATTGCCTGCGCATGGGTGAGTCGCGCTATTGAAAAATGGTCAGAAAGCGTGTCATCAGAAATTGACACGATTGATAAAGATGTTAGATGTCATTAAGTTAGGGAATATCAAGGACGCTGCCGCCTACATGCTGGAAGCAATGAAGGATATTGGACTCCTGAGTTCACAAGCCGCTACCATGGCAGTATCGGCTAGGCAGGCGTTGTGGATTCGCCAGTGGAACGCGGATGCAGATTCTAAAAGAAGCATGGAGGCTCTCCCATATAAAGGTGAGGCCTTATTTGGCGATGGCCTGGATGCGTTAGTCTCTGCGGCTACCGCAGGTAAGTCAACATTTGTGCCCTCTGCGCCTGCACCGGCAAAAAAGACCTATCACCCGCAAATACAGTCCTTTCGGCCCAATAAATACAAAAAGGCGAGAGGTTCCCCCTTCTTTGCAGGTAGGGGGAAGGGGAAAGTAGCCCACACCGGCTCCAGGTTCCCAAGAGCAGAAGTCTACCCTTAATTCTGCCAAATCCCCAGGGAGGCCGCTCGGGTGGGGGCACGTCTCAAACTCTTCAGCCAAGATTGGATTCTGTCTGGCCTGGATCCTTGGGTGTTGCAAATAGTATCCCAGGGATACAAACTAGAGTTTCAAGTCGTACCCCCATGCCGATTTTTCAAATCGACCTTGCCAGCTTCTCCACCAGAGAGAGAAGCAGTAACAGCGGCAATCCAAAAATTATGTCAAGACCAGGTTATAGTCCTGGTACCGTTGTCACAACAAGGGCGGGGTTTTTTATTCAAGCCTCTTTGTTGTTCCGAAGCCGGACGGCTCGGTGAGACCGATCCTAAATCTAAAAGATCTGAATTTCTTCCTGAAAAGGTTCAAGTTCAAGATGGAATCACTTCGGGCGGTGATTGCCAGTCTGGAGGAGGGGGACTACTTAGTGTCGGTGGACATAAAGGATGCTTACCTGCATGTTCCCATTTATCCTCCTCACCAGGCTTATCTGAGATTCGCGATTCAGGATTGCCATTACCAATTCCAGATGTTACCTTTCGGTCTCTCCACGGCGCCGAGGGTATTCACCAAGGTGATGGCGGAGATGATGGTCCTCCTTCATCAGAAAGGAGTCAATATAATCCCTTATCTGGATGACCTTCTGATAAAGGCGAGATCCAGGGAGCAGTTATTACAAAACATATCCCTCTCCCTGTCAATACTCCAACAACACGGGTGGATCATAAATTACCCAAAGTCACAGTTGGAACCGTCGACAAGGTTGTCTTTCCTCGGGATGTTTCTGGACACAGAAGTTCAGAGAGTATTTCTTCCGCTGGAAAAGGCTCTGGAAATCCAGAAAATGGTAAAACAGATATTGAAACCATCAAGTGTGTCGATCCATCAGTGCATTCGGTTGTTGGGGAAGATGGTGGCAGCCTACGAGGCCATATAGTTTGGCAGGTTCCATGCCAGAGTATTTCCAGTGGGACCTGTTGGACAAGTGGTCGGGGTCACACCTACACATGCACAGAAAGATAATCCTGTCGTTAAAAAACAGGATTTTGCTCCTGTGGTGGTTGCACAGCTCTCACCAGCTGGAGGGACGCAGGTTCGGGATTCAGGACTGGGTCCTAGTACCCATGGATGCAAGTCTCCGAGGCTGGGGAGCAGTCTCTCAGGGAGAAAACTTCCAGGGACGTTGGTCACAACAGGAAGCCTGCCTTCACATAAATGTTCTGGAGCTAAGAGCCATTTACAACGGCCTTCAACAAGCAGTACATCTTCTTCAAGACCGTCCCGTGCAGATCCAGGCGGACAATGTAACAGCAGTCGCATACATAAACAGGCAGGGCGGAACGAAAAGCAGAGCGGCAATGGCAGAGGCGACAAAAATCCTCTGCTGGGCAGAAAAACATCTACAAGCTCTGTCGGCAATATTCATTCCGGGAGTAGACAACTGGGAAGCAGACTTCCTCAGCAGACACGATCTCCATCCAGGAGAGTGGGGCCTCCACCAAGAAGTCTTCGCAGAGGTGACAAGTCTTTGGGGAGTTCCTCAAATAGACATGATGGCATCTTGTCTCAACAAGAAGCTTCAGAGATACTGTTCCAGGTCGAGAGACCCTCAAGCAGTAGCAGTGGATGCACTGGTGACCCAGTGGGTGTTTCCGTCAGTGTATGTTTTCCCTCCACTTCCGCTGATCCCAAAAGTAATCAGGATCATAAGAAAGACAAGAGTTCGAGCAATCTTCATTGCCCCAGACTGGCCAAGAAGGGCTTGGACCCAGATCTTCAGCAGTTACTCATAGGAGATCCTCTGCCTCTTCCTCCTCGGGAGGACCTGCTGCAGCAGGGGCCGTGTGTGTACCAAGACTTACCGCGGCTACGTTTGACGGCATGGCTGTTGAGCGCCGTATCTTAGCCAGGAAGGGTATTCCTAAGGAGGTCATCCCCCACCTTTATTCAGGCAAGAAAGGGAGTAACGTCAAAACATTACCACCGTATTTGGAGAAAATATGTGTCTTGGTGTGAATCCAAGAAAGCTCCTACGGAAGAGTTTCACTTAGGACGTTTTCTCAATTTTTTGCAGGATGGTGTGGAGACGGGCCTACGATTGGAATCAATCAAGGTCCAGATTTCGGCCTTGTCAGTGTTCTTCCAAAAACAACTGGCCTTTCTTACAGAGGTTCAGACCTTCGTTTTGCACATCCAGCCTCCATTCGTGCCTCCAGTGGCACCATGAGACCTTAACGTGGTATTGCAGTTCCTTCAATCGGATTGGCTTGAGCCTCTACAAAAGATAGAGTTGAAGTTTCTCACTTGGAAAGTGGTGATGGTTTTGGCGCATCCGCAAGGCGGGTGTCGGAATTCGGGGTCTTGTCTCACAAGAGCCCTTACCTGATTTTCCATGAAGATAGGGCAGAGTTGCAAACTCGCCAACATTTTCTTCCAAAGGTGGTTTCTGCTTTTCACATAAACCAACCTATTGTGGGGCCAGTAGTTACTGACACATTCACTGATTCAAAGTCTCTAGATGTGGTTAGAGCTTTGAAAAACTATATTGCTAGAACAGCTCGTATTTGGAAAACAGAGGCTCTGTTTGTCCTGTATGATCACAACAAGATTGGCTGTCCTGCTTCCAAGCAGACTATTGCACGTTGGATTAGAAATACGATTCAGCAAGCTCATACTACGGCTGGATTGCCGTTACCGACGTCTGTAAAGGACCACTCCACTAGGAAGGTGGGCTCATCCTGGGCGGCTGCCCGCAGGGTCTCGGCATTACAACTTTGCCGAGCAGCTACTTGGTCAGGGTCAAACACATTTGCTAAGTTCTACAAGTTTGACACCTTGGCCGATGAGGACCTAAAGTTTGGTCAATCGGTGCTGCAGGGTCATCCGCACTCTCCCGCCCGTACTGGAGCTTTGGTATAGACCCCATGGTCTTGATGTCGTCCCCAGCATCCTCTAGAACGTATGAGAAAATAGGATTTTGATAACCTACCGGTAAATCCTTTTCTCCTAGTCCGTAGAGGATGCTGGGCGCCCGTCCCAGTGCGTACTTTACCTGCAGTTTACTTATTACAGTTACACAAGTTGTGTTATCTTGGTTTCAGCATGTTGCTGCAATTAGTTCATGCCTGTTGGCGTGTGTTATGTTGAATGCCATGTGTGCGGCATGGTTGAGGGTGTGAGTTGGTAGATATCTCACCACTAGTTAAATAATTCCTTTCCTCAAAATGTCAGTCTCCCTGGGCACAGTTCCTACAACTGAGGTCTGGAGGAGGGGCATAGAGGGAGGAGCCAGTTCACACACAATGAAAAGTCTTTAGAGTGCCCATGTCTCCTGCGGACCCCATGGTCTTGATGTCGTCCCCAGCATCCTCTACAGACTATCGTTTGGGATAGGGTTAAATTCATGTTCTTCACCTAATTCAGTCATAAAAAAACTCCGACAATTTCGGAGCGGTTTTTGGTGAAATAAATCGGCAGTTAAGTGGTTAATAAAATAATATTGTAGAAATTGGGGTCTATACCGAGAACTTAAAGTAGTGGAGACATCTTATCAAGTGATGTTCTGTGTGGGTGGATCTCCTCTCCAATGCATGTATTTTGGGCACTGCGCATGTTTGAAGCCGAGCACATGAATCTACCAACAGTTTCCAGTTGTATGTAACTCAGTCGGGTTCAGTGTGATATACCGGCGATATAACGACAACAGCATCCCGGACACCAGTATGTCGGCAGCATGGTGAGCGCAGAGTCCCCTTGCGGGCTTGCTGCACTCGCCACGCTGCAGGCTCAGTGTCTCGCCACAGGTTCTATTTCAACTCCCACAAGTGAGAATAGCCCGTTAGCCAGGATTCCAGCTGGCGGCACTGTCAGCGGTCAGGATTCCAATGCCGCTATCCTGACCGCCAGGATCCTGACTACCGACAACCTAACTGCATCCTACTCAGTCATATCTCCACTTGTGTCTGGAGGGGAGTAACTGGGTGGTAACATGGAGCTTGCACATAGGCCAAGTTTAGTGATGGTTTATGGAGCATGCAGAGAACACTCGGATTTCAGCCTGATCTCTTGCACAGATGATGTGCTGGTGCATGTGCATGCTGACAATGGTAACAGCTATAAAAAGCAGAACATTAGGACAGGAGCCTTTTGATTGCATAATGTGAACAATGCAGTATACTAGGAACAGGGGTGCTGTCAGAGAGGAGGAGGCGAGTGTGCAGACTCCATCTGGGCTCCCTTCTTTCTAGCTGGCTGCGCTGTAGACTCTGGCCACTAGGGTCACTAGGGGGCCGTAGCACTGTACCAGAGTCTAGCGCACATGCGCAGGTCTCCAGGGAAATGGCAAGCTGATTTTTGTACTCTACATGCGCAAAATCCAAGTAAAATGCCTGCTGTGTCATTTTCCTGTGTGATTTCTGCAGCGCTGCTGCTGCCAACTTCAGAGTATAAGTACTGGAATAAAATGGGTTCATGGTGTGCAGTGCGCATCCCCCTGGACCACAGGGGCCCATTATAAATACGCCAGTGGCTAGGAATATCCACATTACGTTCCATACGTGTTCTCATACACCTATCTGTTTTGCACCATACGATGTAAGATACCAGGCAATGATTCCCGTACTCTTGCGCTTTAATTAGCTAATAGTATACTATGTTGCTAATACTGTACTAAGGGGTTGGTATGTTTTGTTAACATACATGTCAACATTAATGAAATGTCAACTCGATTAGAATGCAGACAAAACTGAGTGTTCTTGCGGGGGCAGCAGCTCTAAAGATGCAGCAGTGTCTTCCGGGTCTGGCAGTCGGATAATCCAGATGAGATGTGAACACTACCCCTGCGATGTCTCTTTGCAGAATCGCAGGAGGCTGCATATCGCAGTGAGACCTGGCGTAATTATCACAGAGCTCACTGCCGTGTTTTTTCACAATTTTTTTTAATTTTCTTAGTAAATTTGATCAGATCGAATTTCCCTTTTTAAGTATAGGAATGTGATCTGTGTTACTAAAAAAAAAAAAAAAAAAAAAAAATGAATTAAGGGTTTGGAGCATTTTTTCACGAAAACTGCTTCAAAAGCCCCTTAATATATTTAAGTGATACTAAAATAATGTGAAACGGGTGTGAAAACAGCCTTTCACATTTTTTAAGTAAAAATAATGTTAAATAGGCCCCTTGGTATTAACATTTCTTGTTGCATTCCTGGCAGAGGTTTGTTGTAAAAGAAAGGTACAGTATATAAGAGGAGAATGCATGTACTGCAAGTACAAGAATCAGTAACTGAGATTACCCTGAAGATACTTCCAATCCAATTTGGCACTTCTTGATTCTGCTGTGGGAACACTAGAAAAATAGGCCTATAATAAAAAAAGGTACGTCGACAGATTTAGATCAAATGCCAGATTTATATGCAAGAATAGTTTCAGTTGTGTTCTTATTTAATTTTTGTTGTTTGTTTATACTTTGAATCAACAGGGAAAAAAAATGTTATGTAGTGTTATACCCCTTTTCCACCTACGAGGACGGGTCGCAGCCAGGAGCCTGACACGGGTGCTACCCGGCTGCAGCCCGTGCTCAGCCCCCTTTCCCACTGCGCTCACCAACCCGCCATATTGCCGGGTTGGTGACGCTGCTAGCGACGCGGCAGGGGCGGCGCTGGGAGATCACATGATCTCCCAGCGCCGCCCTTCCATACAGTGTAAACGGGAGCCGTGTCGCATCGACACGGCTTCCGTTTACACTACAACCCTACCCGGATCATTCCCGTGTCCTACCCAGGTACTTACCGACCAATCAAATCAGTGGAACAAAGGAGGAACTGATGCTGGTCCCGCCCGCAAGCCAATTTAACACCCACCACTATCAGAACACTGCAAAGACTCCCAGAGGAAGACCGATCCGGTTGAAACGCGTTGGAGGAGACGACTAAGAGACATCAAACCATTGGAGAACAGGAGAGTGCTGTGAGACCCTCGGACCTACGGCGCAGACATCGGTAAGCAGTACAGACGGACGGGCAGCAGGAGGACCACACAGGTGAGTACTCCGTTGTGGGGAGGTGCAACACTGCCACAGGCTCTGTTTTAGATCCTGCGGCTGAGCTCCCCCACACGCGAACACGACCAACCCAGCGAGCGGCGCAGGCACGCGGGGAGATCCCTAACAGGACGAACCGGAGAGCGGGTGCGCGAGCTGAGGGACGAGTCAGTCCAGAGCCGCCAGGAGGTTCCCGCTGCCACCCGCACCTGTACATCTTACAAGTACAGCCGCAACGATAGTGCACGAATACCTGACTTCCACACGCAGAGGTACGGGACGCCGTCCTCTGCAACTATATGAATCTAATTACTAAAGACAGATTTTTAAAGCCCACACAGTCCGGTCAGGACTAGAGACATTTCCACTGGAAAATCTGTATTTGACTTTTAAAGCAACACAGCCAGATTTAATCATTACATATATATTTTTTCCAGCCCATTGGCCTTTGTGTCAGAACACACACACCAAGAACCTAAAGGATTTAATCACCAATTTGAGTGATTAAAGGACTGAGTTAAAAAGGTGCTCCCCGTGGAGCACACATTGTGATTACCACCTTTTTCATGTTCCACAATATTATCTGCACTGTTTCATTATATTGAGTGTCATATTTGATACACGTGAAAGTAAAACACACCTTTATATAAGTATCCATTTGCATCATTTCACGAGTACTCAAACTGTAGGGGATGAGCGCAGTCAGGTGAAAACCAAATATCCACATTCCCGTGTCCTACCCAGGTATTTACCCGGGTAGGATTCACGGGTTACTTGATCAGGGTTTTTGCGGGGGGGGGGGGGGGGGGGGGGGGGACGGACCCTTTTCCACTTGAAAAAACACAGGTAAATGCGTGCCCCAGTGCATTTACCCGTGTTTTTTGAGCTGGTGGAAAAGGGGTATTAATTACTAACTTATCTCGTCGTCCCACTGATCTGTAATTTGTGCGTTAACAATCAGGCTCTCTTATAACAGCACCTTTCTTTCTCCAATCATTAATGTATAAATATTGATCATCATTTTCATGTTTGTGTCATAGGATATCCCTTGCAGGACTGCAGAGATTGCTTTTTAGCAGATACCTTAGAAGGTAGGAGAGACAGCGCCCTGGATAATCTGCATCTCTGGACATAAAGCTTACAGTGAAACCTGATATTTACATCTTTACTTGGTAAAACAAACATGTCCAACTCAGAGTGACAGTGTGATCCCAGCTTCAAAAGAACACAATGATTTGTACAGGTTTTGACCTGAGCCTTTTGTATCCATCTGTTGCTTTTATCTTCTATATGGACAGAGGTTATCATATTCCACTTACACATATGTTTACGGCAATCGTGTAATCGTAAACTAGATAAATAGACCACAGTGAGGGCCTGATTCTGAGGTCCATAGAATATCGATGTTGGACGCAGAGGAGCAGTTGTTGCCAATGCGAATGTGCCAAAGCCGCACTGTGCAGGGATTGCTCTGCAATTGCTCACACACAGAGAATGTATCTGCAGAGTAAGTGACAAGTAGTCTGCGTTTAGGAGAGGTAATGGGGTGACTAGAAAAACGCAGGCGTGTCAGGACTGTTTTCTTGTCAGTCACTGCAAATTTGTTCACAGTTGGAGAGGCCCCGGCATCTAAGGAGAGGCGCTCTGTCTGAGACAGCGTGGGGTTGCTCAGAGGTCCAATGGTCATCCAATGTTACCCCTAAGGTGCATGAGCAGCAGATGTGAAACGCCGGCAGAGGGCGGCTCTATGCAAAAAGTCTGACTGAGTCATTAGCATATTTGCTAAAATCCCAGCTGTGCATGCAACTGCCTGCATCTCTGAGTCAGGCCATGAGGTAAATATGAGCCATGTACAGCCCCTAAGGTGGCCAGGGACGTTTTAAGAGAGGAGGGGTCCCATGTGCAGACTCCAGGTGGGCCCCCTCCTCTCCATGGCACTGTAGGCTCCGGCATTGTGCTGGAGTCTACAATGCATGTGCAGGTTCTCCGCAAACATGGCACCCCC
Source organism: Pseudophryne corroboree (assembly GCF_028390025.1). Lineage (NCBI taxonomy): Eukaryota > Metazoa > Chordata > Amphibia > Anura > Myobatrachidae > Pseudophryne > Pseudophryne corroboree. The sequence goes on along the minus strand of NC_086451.1, from coordinate 106,714,714 downwards.
CATGTTCCGGAGACAAAATTCGTACTGCGCCTGTGTGGTGGCCATTTTTGCTGAGATTTATGCCGCAGCTGCTGTGGTTGGAGGTTAGGGTTAGGCACTACTGGGAGGGAATAGGGATAGGGGACAGTGCTCTTACCGGAAGAGGAGGCTGCAGCTGTTGGGACCAAGTACAGTAAAGGCCCATATAGACGGGCCGATGAGGGAGAGATGTGTGCTGAGCGGTCCCGCTGCTCAGCACAGCATGATCTGTGCTGAGCGTGCGGGGGTGAGACGGGGGGGGGCGCTCACTTCACTCAGCGGGTGAAGTGAGCGACCCGCTAGATTGGCCTGCATGCAGGCCAATCGAGCAGCAGCGATAGCGATGCGCGGGGCTACGCATCGCTATCGCTGTAGGGGGTACACGGAGCGATCCTGCTTACATTCTAAGCAATCTAGTTAGATTGCTTAAATATCGCTCGGTGAGTACCCCCCTTAAGTCAGCATACCACACCCATGTAACTGCAATAACACCCACTGAAATTGGTTTTGGAAGACACTGTTAGTTGAACGCAGGTTAAAATTATTTTTCTTCTGAAAATTGCACTGTGCAGCTTTCCAATTTTTTTTTTTTTTTATGCATTTCTCTGTATCAGCTTTTTCATTATTTAGGTTGAAGGGTTAAATAGGATGGATTTTTTTTTTTTTTTTAAGTTAGTGTAACAAATTAAATTCTGACAATAAAAACTTTGATCATGCACTGTGACAAGTACATTTTGTGTATTTTGTGTGAATCTCTTACTAATATATCATGATAATTTTGCATAAAAGTTACAAGGAAATCCCAGGAAATAGCAATGATAATTGTAGAGAATCAAGTTCTTCTATAAGGCATTCAGAATGAAAGTTCATGGAAATGGATGTCAATATAAAAGTCAGTGTACCAAATATATTAATGCACATAGTTGCAGTTCTACATGTGTTTAAGTGTTGTTTTACTATTTCAGCGCTCATGACTGAATGTTACATTCATCTTTGTAATCGCACACCTTGCTAACACAATCATATGTGGTTACAAATACATTAATATGTGTTTACGCATGTTCGGCTTGACCAGAAATGTGCAAAAAGTCCATGGTTTGGGCACTCTAACCAGGACTTTTGACTAGTTTATCTGCTATACAGTATATGAGGCTAGACTCTGTTTTTGGGTGCGACAAGTGTGATAATGAATGGGTGCCGAAAACAACTGAATTACTCCGTCAGGCACTTATTAATGTTTGCAGCGACCAAAACAATTGTATTCCCCCACTGGAGCTTAGCGAAAAGGAGAAAAATTGGAATGAGTTTGGGACTATAGGGTGGATGATCGAAAACCTTCTACCCAAAACTGTGACAAATGATGGGTGTTCCGGATGATCTGCGTTATGCACATTTGTTGGTCCATTATTGAACATATTCACACCACTTTCTCACATCACCATTCACCTGCTTTAGTTCACGATAAAGCAGGTTTCACTTTCTACACATTTAAGAATCAAATAAAACTCCTCAATTCACAGTCTGAGGGATTTTGTATACAGTAGTAGGCGTCACTTTAACAATGCACAACATCGCCAAAAACCACCATGACAGTACACTTATATACAAATATGTACATATAAATGTGAGAATTCCCATAGCGAGGTCAAGTAAATAGCCTTTTTCTCGCACCTAAAATCGGGGATTACCGTGGGGGACCTATCTACTCCGCATAACCTGCAGAATCAATGGGTTTTCCCCGCGTGTGAACACTCGATTTTGCTGTTTTCTCACTGACTTTTACTTGCAGCTCATGAAGATGTGAGGTTCAGTGCACCATCAGGGATTCACTTGCAGTGTAGTCTTCAATGATTGAATTGGTCCAGGCACAGTAAACTGAATAATGAATATGCCTGAAGGTGTCCAAATTTTCTACCTTGGACATGAAGGGTCCCAGACCGAAAATTTTATGGGGCCTCCCCAATTAAGCTCTTTTACTAAGGGACAGATTCATTTGCAGGTGGGAAATTAAAAAAGAAAACACGGCGCAGGTTTTTTTCCGGCAGTTGAAGGGTTTTCCTGCGAGACTTAAATGGGACGCAGTGGTTTCTTAAGAAATCACAGCATCTTTTTTCACGCACCTACAGAGCAAGTTTGATTTTTCATAAAATAGTTAATTTCTCTAACGTCCTAGTGGATGCTGGGGACTCCGAAAGGACCATGGGGAATAGCGGCTCCGCAGGAGACTGGGCACAAAGTAAAAGCTTTAGGACTAGCTGGTGTGCACTGGCTCCTCCCCCTATGACCCTCCTCCAAGCCTCAGTTAGATTTTGTGCCCGAACGAGAAGGGTGCAATCTAGGTGGCTCTCCTGAGCTGCTTAGAGTAAAAGTTTAAATAGGTTTTTTATTTTCAGTGAGACCTGCTGGCAACAGGCTCACTGCATCGAGGGACTTAGGGGAGAGAAACGAACTCACCTGCGTGCAGAGTGGATTGGGTTTCTTAGGCTACTGGACATTAGCTCCAGAGGGACGATCACAGGCCCAGCCATGGATGGGTCCCGGAGCCGCGCCGCCGGCCCCCTTACAGATGCTGAAGCAAGAAGAGGTCCATAAATCGGCGGCAGAAGACTTTCCTGTCTTCATAAGGTAGCGCACAGCACTGCAGCTGTGCGCCATTGCTCTCAGCACACTTCACACTCCGGTCACTGAGGGTGCAGGACGCTGGGGGGGGGGCGTCCTGGGAAGCAATGAATTTACCTTAGTTGGCGAAAAATACATCACATATAGCTCCTGGGCTATATGGATGTATTTAACCCCTGCCAGTTTTCCAGTAAAAAGCGGGAGAAGAGCCCGCCGTGAAGGGGGCGGGGCCTATCTCCTCAGCACACAGCGCCATTTTTCCCACACAGCTCCGCTGGTAGGAAGGCTCCCAGAATCTCCCCTGCATCCTGCAACTACAGAAACAGGGTAAAAAAGAGAGGGGGGCACTTATTTGGCAAAATAACAGATATAAGCAGCTATAAGGGATAGACACTTATTGTAAGGTTGTCCCTATACATATATAGCGCTCTGGTGTGTGCTGGCAAACTCTCCCTCTGTCTCCCCAAAGGGCTAAGTGGGTCCTGTCCTCTATCAGAGCATTCCCTGTGTGTGTGCTGGGTGTCGGTACGTGTGTGTCGACATGTATGAGGAGGAAAATGATGTGGAGGCGGAGCAGAGTGTCTGTAACAGTGATGTCACCCCCTAGGGGGTCGACACCTGAGTGGATGTACTGTTGAAAATTACGTGACAGTGTCAGCTCTATATAAAAAAACAGTGGTTGACATGAGACAGCCGGCTACTCAGCTTGTGCCTGTCCAGACGTCTCATAGGCCGTCAGGCAGATGGCAGATACAGACGCCGACACGGATACGGACTCCTGTGTCGACGGTGAAGAGACAACCGTGATTTCCAGTAGGGCCACACGTTACATGATTGAGACAATGGAAAATGTTTTATACATTTCTGATAATACGAGTACCACCAAAAAAAAGGGGTATTATGTTCGGTGAGGGAAAAACTACCTGTAGTTTTCCTGAATCTGAGAAATAAAATGTGTGATGATGCGTGGGTTTCCCCCCGATAACAATTAATAATTTCTTAAAAAGTATTGGCTGCATACCCTTTCCCGCCAGAGGTTAGGATGCATTGGGAAACACCCCCTAGGGGGGATAAGGCGCTCACACGCTTGTAAGAACAAGGGCTCTACCCTCTCATGAGATGGCCGACCTTAAGGATCCTGCTGATAGAAAGCAGGAGGGTATCCAAAAAAAGGTATTTACACACATACTGGTGTTATACTGCGACCAGCTATCGCCTCAGCCTGGACAGTGCTGGGTTGGCATGGTTGGATTCCCTGACTGGAAATATTGATATCCTAGATAAGGATAGTATATTATTGCCTATAGAGCATTTAAAAGATGCATTTCTATATATGCATGATGCACAGCGGAATAATTGCCGACTGGCATCAAGTATAAGTGCGTTGTCCAATTCTACCAGTAAAATGGTCAGGTGATGCGGATTCCAAACGTCATTTGGAAGTATTGCCTTTGAAAGGGGACATTTGGGGTCGGTCTTTTAGACCTGGTGGCCACGGCAACAGCTGGGAAATCCACGTTTGAACCCCAGGTCGCCTCTCAAAATAAGACGCCGTATTATCAGGCGCAGTCCTTTGTTGGCAAGCGGACGAAAGGTTCCTCTTTTCTGCTCGTGACAGAGGGAGAGGAAAAAGGCTGCAGAGATCAGCCAGTTCCCAGGAACAGAAACCCTTTCCAGCCTCTGCCAAGCCCTCAGTATGACGCTAGGGCTTTACAAGCTCAGGCACGGTGGGGGCCCGTTCTCAATGAATTTCAGTGCGCAGTGGGCTCACTCGCAAGTAGACCCCTGGATCCTTCAGGTAATATCTCAGGGGTACATATTGGAATTCGAGACGTCTCCCCCTCGCCGTTTCCAAAAGTCGACTTTACCGACGTCTCCCTCGGACAGGGAGGCAGTTTTGGAAGCCATTCACAAGCTGTATTCCCAGCAGGTGATAATCAAGGTACCCCTCCTGCAACAGGGAACGGGGTATTATTCCACACTATTGTGGTACCGAAGCCAGACGGCTCGGTGAGACCGATTCTAAAATCTAAAATCTTTGAACACTTACATACAGAGGTTCAAATTCAAGATTGAGTCACTCAGAGCAGTGATTGCGAACCTGGAAGAAGGGGACTACATGATGTCTCGGGACATCAAGGATGCTTACCTTCATGTCAAAATTTACCCTTCTCACCAAGGGTACCTCAGGTTTATGGTACAGAACTGTCACTATCAGTTCAGACGCTGCCGTAGGGATGGTCCACGGCACCCCGGGTCTTTACCAAGGTAATGGCCGAAATGATGATGTTCCTTCGAAGGAAGGGAATTTTAGTTATCCCTTACTTGGACGATTCCCTGATAAGGGTAAGATCCAGGGAACAGTTGGAGGTCGGTGTAGCACTATCTCAGATAGTGTTGCGGCAGCACGATTGGATTCTCAATATTCCAAAATCGCAGCTGGTTCCGTCGACGTGTCTTCTGTTCCTAGGGATGATCCTGGACACAGTCCAGAAAAAGGTGTTTCTCCCAGAGGAGAAAGCCAGGGAGTTATCCGAGCTAGTCAGGAACCTCCTCAAACCGAGCCAAGTCTCAGTGCATCAATGCACAAGGGTTCTGGGTAAAATGGGGGCTTCCTACGAAGCAATCCCATTTGGCAGATTCCACGCAAGAACTTTCCAGTGGGACCTGCTGGACAAATGGTCCGGGTCGCATCTTCAGATGCATCAGCGGATAACCCTGTCACCAAGGACAAGGGTGTCCCTCCTGTGGTGGTTGCAGAGTGCTCATCTTCTAGAGGGCCGCAGATTCGGCATTCAGGACTGGGTCCTGGTAACCACGGATGCCAGCCTGCGAGGCTGGGGAGCAGTCACACAGGGAAGGAATATCCAGGACTTATGGGCAAGCCTGGAGACATCACTTCACATAAATATCCTGAAGCTAAGGGACATTTACAATGCTCTAAGCTTAGCAAGACCTTTGCTTCAAGGACAGCCGGTGTTGATCCTGTCGGACAACATCACGGCAGTCACCCACGTAAACAGACAGGGTGGCACAAGAAGCAGAAGGGCAATGACAGAAGCTGCAAGGATTCTTCGCTGGGCGGAAAATCCTGGGATAGCACTGTCAGCAGTATTCATTCCGGGAGTGGACAACTGGGAAGCAGACTTCCTCAGCACGACCTCCACCCGGGAGAGTGGGGACTTCACCCAGAAGTCTTCCACATGATTAAAAACTCGACAGGTATTGCGCCAGGTCCAGGGACCCTCAGGCAATAGCTGTAGACGCTCTGGTAACACAGTGGGTGTACCAGTCAGGGTATGTGTTTCCTCCTCTGCCTCTCATACCCAAGGTACTGAGATTGATAAGATGGTGAGGAGTAAGCACTATATTCGTGGCTCCGGATTGGCCAAGAAGGACTTGGTAACCGGAACTTCAAGAGATGCTCACGGAGGATCCGTGGCCTCTACCTCTAAGAAGGGACCTGCTCCAGCAAGGACCCTGTCTGTTCCAAGACTTACCGCGGCTGCGTTTGACGGCATGGCGGTTGAACGCCGGATCCTGAAGGAAAAAGGGCATTCCGGATGAAGTCATCCCTATCCTGATCAAAGCCAGGAAGGATGTAACCGCAAAAACATTATCACCGCAATTGGCGAAAATATGTTGCGTGGTGCGAGGCCAGTAAGGCCCGACGGTGGAAATTCGACTGGGTCGATTCCTACATTTCCTGCAAACAGGAGTGTCTATGGGCCTGAAATTGGGGTCCATTAAGGTTCAAATTTCGGCCCTGTCAATTTTCTTCCAAAAAGAACTAGCTTCAGTCCCTGAAGTTCAGACGTTTGTAAAAGGGGTACTGCATATACAGCCTCCTTTTGTGCCTCCAGTGGCACTTGGGATCTCAATGTAGTTTGGATTCCAAAAGTCACATTGGTTTGAACCACTTAAATCTGTGGAGTTAAAATATTTCACATGGAAAGTGGTCATGCTGTTGGCCCTGGCCTGGGCCAGGCGCGTGTCAGAATTGGCGGCTTTATCCTGTAAAAGCCCTTATCTGATTTTCCATTCGGACAGGGCGGAATTGAGGACTCGTCCTCAATTTCTCCCTAAGGTGTTTTCAGCATTTCACTTAAACCAACCTATTGGTGGTGCCTGCGGCTACTAGGGACTTGGAGGATTCCAAGTTGCTGGACGTAGTCAGGGCCCTGAAAATATATGTTCCAGGACGGCTGGAGTCAGAAAATCTGACTCGCTGTTTATCCTGTATGCACCCAACAAGCTGGGTGCTCCTGCTTCTAAGCAGACGATTGCTCGTTGGATTTGCAGTACAATTCAGCTTGCACATTCTGTGGCAGGCCTGCCACAGCCAAAATCTGTAAAAGCCTATTCCACACGGAAAGTGGGCTCATCTTGGGCGGCTGCCCGAGGGGTCTCGGCTTTACAACTTTGCCGAGCAGCTACTTGGTCAGGGGCAAACACGTTTGCTAAATTCTACAAATTTGATACCCTGGCTGAGGAGGACCTGGAGTTCTCTCATTCGGTGCTGCAGAGTCATCCGCACTCTCCCGCCCGTTTGGGAGCTTTGGTATAATCCCCATGGTCCTTTCGGAGTCCCCAGCATCCACTAGGACGTTAGAGAAAATAAGAATTTACTTACCGATAATTCTATTTCTCATAGTCCGTAGTGGATGCTGGGCGCCCATCCCAAGTGCGGATTGTCTGCATTACTTGTACATAGTTATTGTTACAAAAATCGGGTTATTGTTGTTGTGAGCCATCTTTTCAGAGGCTCCTTCTGTTATCATGCTGTTAACTGGGTTCAGATCACAAGTTGTACGGTGTGATTGGTGTGGCTGGTAATGAGTCTTACCCGGGATTCAAAATCCTTCCTTATTGTGTACGCTCGTCCGGGCACAGTATCCTAACTGAGGCTTGGAGGAGGGTCATAGGGGGAGGAGCCAGTGCACACCAGCTAGTCCTAAAGCTTTTACTTTGTGCCCAGTCTCCTGCGGAGCCGCTATTCCCCATGGTCCTTTCGGAGTCCCCAGCATCCACTACGGACTATGAGAAATAGAATTATCGGTAAGTAAATTCTTATTTTTAGGAAAATCACCAAAACTTGCTCTGGGCACCAGCGGCAACCCCGAGGACCTATTAAGCAAATGGAAGTTTCCAATTAGCTTAGTCTGTAATTAGTTACTCACCTTCCATAGCGGTGTCTCCAGCATATAGTGTCAGAAGCCAGTTCTTCTGCAGCAAGGTGAGTATGTAAAGTTTGTGGAGTGTCTGTAGGGGTGTGCGAGTGACCTCCGGTGTGTGTGACCTCCCCCCTGGAGTAGGCCGCTGGGAGAACTAATTTTCCAAGCAGTCCTTGAGCCTCTCAGCAGCCCCCTTCCCAGTTTGAAGATGGAGGGGAAACCACCTGGTAGCACTGGAGGGGTGTGTATCTTAAAGGCCCCATACACTAGAACGATAATGCCCGATTTCATCCAATTTCGGGCCGATATATCAGGTGAAATCGGGCATTTTGGATGTGTTTCTGATCCTATGCGATGCGCGTTCCCATGAGGGTCGGATCGACTCCCCTAGATCATTAGTGCTGCACTCGTGATATGTCGGTTACCGCAGGCATGGCTGGGATCGCATATGATATATTGCATGCAACACGTACCAAATTGTATGGAATCAGTCCCGGCACGCTCCCGGGAGAGTTTTAGGGAAATCGCCTCCGACTTCAGCCTCACACATATCGTTGTAGTGTATGGGGCCCTTTAGCCATGGTATTCCAAAATTGGGAGCGATGTACACAAGGTTTTTCACAGCGCTAAATCTCGAGCCCAACTGAATTCCCCCCTAAGTAGTCTAAATTGGCCCTGGTCAGAAGCCACTCTAAAACTGTGCACTACCTCCGTCACTGCACCCCCCCCCCCCGCCGCCGGGTCGGCCGTATCCACCGTCAGGCAGCTCGGCGGCGGATCGCAAAGTGTGTAGGGCCCATAAGCCAGAATCCCGACCGCTGACATTGCCGCCAGCCGGAATCCCGGCTAACAGAGGCTTTTCCCACTCATGGGTTTGCACGACACCCATAGAGTGGAAATAGAAGCTGTGGAAAGCGCAGAGAGCCCGCAAGGGGCTTCGTTGTGCTCGCTCCCTGCCGGCATTCTAGCGGGAGAGAGAGATAGAGATATATATAGAGAGACATTATGGGTTGTAGTCAAATGATATAGTGATCACCGTTATCGCTAATTTTACGCCCATAGTAATCAGGTTTAGCTGCGTAAAGGGTTGGGTGCCCTCGCTAGCCCGGGGGTAGCGAGCGGAAATGATTATACCACGCCTGTCAGCAAAAACAGAACAGGGGTGGAAGGGGGTGAAAAGAATTGAATACCGCCCATTATAGATATAGTGTAGGACCTGCATGAAGATGGGGTACCTTGGCGAGCGGTTTGCAGGCTTCCGTGCATTGGCCAATTCACTAACTAAACCCCCATCATTTATTTATTGATGTTGTGAAAATAAGTCAGCTTGCTTTGGTGAGTGCTGAACTTTCTGTTTGTATATTTTTAAGTAGGTGGCCATGGGCTACATGCACCCCACCCTATGAGTGGTGAGTGCAGACACTGCTCCCCGCTTCTGGGGTGGTGAGTGCTGTGGTTTTATATTTGTTGGTATATTGTAGGGTTAATTTTTGGTTAACTCATATTAACTGTGGCCACAAGCTTTGTTTATGCACCCCTATGCAATCCCAATTATCTTAAACCTGAGTCAGCTGTTCTTTAGTAATTTATCAGCCAGTGTCAGGTGACTAGTGTACCTTTAAAATCCATGGAGTATTTGGCAGATACACAGTAAACCAAGTGGGCATATTTGCAGTTATATTATGTGGTATACAGTTGCTAGGTTTTAATTTTTGATACTCTGTGATAGTGTAGGACCTGCAAGAAGGTGGGGTGCCTTGGCGAGCGGTTTGCAGGCTTCCATGCATTGGCCAATTCACTAACTAAACCCACATCATTTATTTATTGATGTTGTGAAAATAAGTGAGCTTGCTTTGGTGAGTGCTGAACTTTCCGTTTGTGTATATATATATATATATATATATATAATCTCCACACAAATTAAAATGAAAAGTAAAAGTAAACAAAGTGTGTAACACAAATTCCAGGTCATTAGGCATGTTGCATGAGGGGGAAGGGATTGCAAGGAGAACCAGGCACATCTTATCTGCTGTCACATTCTATCATTGATATTTCCACATTTGTAATCTTGTACATCAATTAAACGTTATCCCCTCTAATGAGGGTGATGGAATAAGCGCCACAAATAGTCTATGTTCTCAGGACTATACAATAGAAAACAAGTTGTGACAAACTCAATACTGCAAAGGTGGAAAATTAACTTTATAAACAATGTAAAATAGGGGATCCACTGGATAACACATGGGGGTTAATCCTATTCCCCGCGAACAGTGCACAGTATCGTTGTCGGCATGTAAATGTCGGCAACAGCCCCAGATCTCGCACCCCTCGCAGCCCCTTTTAGTGCCCGTTTTCACAGATTTTTGCCTGCAGCCCCATACAAAAATCCGAGAGTCAGCCGTACCAGATGTGTGTGCATAGCTTATTCACAAGGAATAGGATTTGACCCCATTGTGTTGCCAGGTGTTTTTTTCATAGGTCTGGGTTTGTTTACACAGGTGTATTTCCTTCAGGATTAGTACAAATTGCACTCATGTGCTTTCATGGCAAAAGAGCATTATTTTTACTAAACTGTCCTATACCTCCCAAATTCTTATCATTGTAGGTCGGGACAAGCGGCCGAACCTGGAAAGGGGTGGGGCCTTCAGTTGAGGGGGCGGATACTTCCTTCCTTTGCTGCCAGTGGCGTGACTACCGTGGGTGCAGAGGATGCAGCTGCTATGGAGCACTGACTACCTATCTGGGGCCCGCAGCTCCCACTGCACCCAGTCACCCTGCACGCCCATCTAGAGAAGGGCCCCTGACGCACCTCGCTAGTGGCCACTGAAGCCCAAACCCCCCACCCCCCAGGGTTACCACCTCATCCTAATAATTCTGGACACATATTAAGTACACAGGTTCTGTGGCTGATTAAAATCAGGTGAAATGGAGCCTGTGTAATTAATGTGTCCAGAATTAAAGGGATGAGGTGGAAGCCCTGTACCCACCTACGCCTACCACCCGTGTGTGAGCATCTGTACCCCATACTTCTGTTTGTGTGAACCCACTACCCCCCATACTCCTGGTGTGTGTGTGTGTCCCAGTACTCCCTACCTCAGTGTATATGACACCCTGTTCCCCCTATCTCTGTGTGTATGACATTCTGTACCCCTCTACCCTTCCCAGCATCTGACACTATACATCACTCGCTCCTGTATGTGTGTGTGACACACCCTGCCCCCCCCCCATGTATGATACAGTGTACACCCCCCACACCTGTGTATGTATGAGACCCCCTGTACACTCCCAAACCCGTATATGATACAGTGAACACTGTCTACCTGTGTGTGTGTGTGTGTGTGTGTGTGTGTGTGTGTGTGTGTGTGTGTGTGCGACACCCTGTAACCCCCTACCTTTTTGCCATGTTTGACAGGTGTACACCCCCTACCGCTGTGTGTGACACCCTGTACCCACCTACACCTGTGTGTGTGTGTGTGTGTGTGTGTGTGTGATTCCTTGTACCCCCACTGTACCTGTGTCAACCTGTAACCCCACTCTAACCCTGTGTGTCTGTTATGCACACCAGTGCCTGCAGGAAAGTACTGGTGTCAGAACTGTTATGCACTCCAGTGCCTGCAGGAATGTACTGGTGTTTGAACTGTTATGCAAAACAAATGGACTCACAGACAGACTGGGGAATATGACATAACGTACACAGAAGGTGATAGGGTAACAAAATACACACAAAGTGAACAGAGAAGCCCAGAGGCTAAGGAACTGGGTATCTCCCTTGTATTAGAACTGCTCAGATGGGAAAAGCAAGATGTTGTGTTTTAATACGTAGAGAACCCGAAATGCTGTTGCTAAGGGCAACAGCAAAACCCTAAAGGGTTACCAACGGGTGTGGCAGTAAACTCCTTGGTCAGAGATGGAATGATAGACACAAGGAGAGTCTCCACAATCCTAATTCTCACTTGCAGTGCACAGGTTCAGCTTACTGCCACTAAACTGACCCCTGACACCTAGCACAGTGAGACAGGATTAGACAGGCAAGTCTTAGAATACAGCCGCAAACTTGCTAAGTTCACAGAGTAGTAACAGAACCCCAGCAAGCTAAACGACTGACTCCAGTCTTACTGCTAGGTCTGGATTGGCAGAGTGTAATACCAAATCCCCAGGCCTATTTGCAGTAAGCAACAAACAAATACAAAGCTACACAGTACTGGCTAACTTTCAGGAACTGACTAACCAACAAAGATTCAGCAGCATCTGCTTACCCTGAGAAGAGGCCTTATAAAGCAGGTGCTGTCCACGCCCCACTCAGACCTCACAGACTGTGAGCACAAAAACCAGCACCGGATCCCCTGCCGTGCACAGAGCCTATAACCACTGCACAGCAAAAGACCCGAACCGGAGTATCAGCTGCGCTCAGGTTACTCCGCTAGCACTTGTCTCCCGGTTGCCATGACGACGTGGCAGCACAGGGCAGGAGACCCTAACAGTACCCCCCCCTCTGACGAGGGGTCAAAGAACCCCTACCACCGGGTTTATCGGGGAACTGCGAGAAGAAAGAGCGTATCAGTCTGGGGGCATGAAGATCACAACTGCGCACCCACGACCGCTCCTCCGGGCCATACCCCTTCCAGTGCACCAAAAATGACAGCCGACCCCGAACCACCTTGGAGTCAAGAATCCTTTCAACAACAAACTCCCTCTGGCCACGTATCAGAAGAGGGGAAGGTCTTCCACTGGAAGAAGGATTACTAATCGCCCGTTTTAAAAGGGAACAATTAAATGTTTTATTGATACCCAAAGAACGGGGCAGATCTAACTGAAATGCCACCGGATTGATAACCCTGGTGATCTTATAAGGGCCGATGAACCGGGGGCCTAACTTATGAGATGGCTGTCTCAACTTCAAATTCTTGGTAGACAACCAGACGAAGTCTCCTAATCTGAAGCTGCAGGGTCTTTTCCGCTTATCAAAAACCCTTTTGGTCACTAATGACACAGACACAAGGGCTTTCTTCACTTTCCGCCAAATACCTCTAAGGACCGAAACCACAGAGGAACCACCAGGCGTGGAGTCCAGGGGGTCAAAAGAATTGGCCTTAGGATGATGCCCATACACACAAAGGAAGGGAGAGATCCCTGTAGCAGAGTGAGCCGCGTTGTTATAGGCAAACTCCGCCATGGACAGATGAGCAACCCAGTCAGTCTGACACTTGGAGACATAACACCTGAGGAACTGCTCCAAGGACTGGTTCACCCTTTCAGTCTGCCCATTAGACTGCGGATGGTAGCCTGACGACAAGCTGACAGAAATCTGGAGATCGGAACAAAATGCCCTCCAGAATTTGGCCACAAACTGGGATCCGCGGTCAGAGACCACATCAAGTGGCAACCCGTGGAGACGCACAACATGCAGCATAAATAATTCAGACAGGCGTCTGGCCGATGGCAGCCCAACCAGTGGAACGAAGTGCGCCATCTTCGAAAACCTGTCAACGACAACCCAGATGGCTGTCATCCCCGAGGATTTGGGCAAGTCCACCACAAAATCCATTGAAATGTGGGTCCATGGCTTAGATGGGATAGAGAGTGGATGTAATGGGCCAACAGGAACCCCTCTAGGAGTCTTATTTCGGGCACAGATGTCACATGCCCGAACCCACTGATTCACATCCTTAGCCACCGAGGGCCACCACACCGCCCTAGATAGCAACTCCCGAGTTCTGGCAATACCCGGGTGACCTGCCGACTTCTTGGCATGGAATTCCAGGAACACTCGCTGTCTTAACCTAGGAGGCACAAACAAAAGACCTACCGGAAGGTCTGGAGGAGCCTGCTCCTGTGCTCTAAGGACTAATGATAAGAGGTCCTGGGTAATGCCCACTTTAATACATGATGGGGAAACAATGGGCAACGGCTCCTCGGTGGTCTCCTGGATTGGAGCAAAACTCCGCGAGAGCGCATCAGCCTTGATGTTTTTTGACCCAGGGCGATATGTTATCAAAAAATTAAAGCGAGCAAAAAACAAAGCCCATCGTGCCTGCCTGGCATTGAGACGCTTCGCTGACTCTAAATATGCCAGATTCTTATGGTCAGTGAGAATTGAGACCACAAACTTAGCCCCCTCAAGCCAGTGTCTCCACTCCTCGAGTGCATCCTTAATAGCCAACAATTCCCGGTTACCCACGTCATAATTCATCTCGGCAGGCGAAAATTTACGGGAAAAGTAAGCACAGGGATGAAGGCGATTATCAGACACTCCCATCTGAGAAAGCACTGCCCCAATACCCATCTCAGAGGCATCCACCTCCACCACAAAAGGACGCTCTGGATCTGGGTGTCGCAGCACCTTGGCCGAAACAAATGCCCTTTTGAGACGGGCAAAAGCCGCTATAGCCTCACAAGACCAGTGAGCAACATCCGCCCCTTTCTTAGTGAGTGCCACCAAGGGCGCCACTATAGACGAAAATCCAGCGATAAATCGTCTATAAAAATTTGCAAAGCCCAGGAAACGCTGAAGCGCCTTCAAACTAGTGGGCTGCACCCAATCCAGGACTGCCTGTACCTTGGAACCCTCCATTTGGAAACCTTCTGGGGAGATAATATATCCTAGAAATGCGATTTGCTGAACTTCAAATTCGCACTTCTCCAGCTTTGCCCCAAGCCGGTGGTCTCTGAGTTTCTGGAGGACTAAGCGTACATGCTTCCGATGTTCCTCCAGGGAATGGGAGAAGATTAGGATGTCATCTAAGTATACAACTAAGAATCTATCCAAATATTCCCTGAGCACATCATTCATGAAATCCTGGAAGACTGCCGGGTCATTACAGAGCCCAAAAGGCATCACCAAATATTCATAATGCCCTGAGTGGGTATTAAAGGCAGTCTTCCATTCATCCCCCTCTGTTATTCGGATTAGATTGTACGCACCGCGTAGGTCAATCTTAGAAAAAATGGTGGCAGTACGAAGCTGGTCAAACAAGACCGAAATGAGAGACAGTGGGTATGAGTTTTTAATCGTGATACGGTTCAATTCCCTGAAGTCGATGCAGGGTCGCAACGAACCGTCCTTTTTACCCACGAAGAAGAACCCCGACCCAACTGGAGACTGTGAAGGTCTGATAAATCCCTTAGCCAAGTTCTCCTGAATGTACTCTGCCATAGCCTGAGTCTCAGGACGTGACAGGGAGTACAACCTGCTCTTGGGAAGCTTAGCATTTGGCAACAAATCAATGGCACAGTCATAGGGGCGATGGGGAGGTAGTACCTCTGCAACTTTTTTGGAGAACATGTCCGCAAAATCTGCATAACACCCTGGCAATCCTGGCAAACTTAGCTGCGAGAGCCTGACTGGAAGGCTCAAGCAACTCCTGAAACAATCAGAACCCCAACTAAGAATCTCCCCAGAGACCCAGTCAAATTGAGGATTGTGGGCCCTTAACCAGGGTAACCCCAACACCAATGGGGCAAAAGTACAGACAGTCACATAAAAGGACAATTTTTCAGAGTGTGTGGCTCCAATAAACAAAGAAATCTGGCTAGTGCAAGAGGTAATTTTACCTTGGGATAATGGTTCCCCGTTTAACCCACAAATCTCAATTTCCGATGCCAAGGGTACTAAGGGAACAGAGTGTTTCAGGGCGAATTGGCGGTCCATAAAAACCCCGTCGGCCCCACTGTCCACAAAGGCCTCAGTCTTGACAGTTTGACCGAGGATCTTCAAGGTCACCGGAATGATAAAAGTCTTCTTGGGAAATTCTGACTTCTGGCCTGACAGGATATTTCCCATCACCCTCAGGCCCTGAAGTTTTCCGGCTTTTCTGGGCATGATACTACCACATGACCTTTATTCCCACAGTACAAACACAACCCCTGCTGTCTCCTCCGCGTCTTCTCACGCGAGGAGAGGCGGGTAGCCCCAATCTGCATAGGCTCCTCAGAAAATTCCTCAGAGTCTGAGGTTCCCTTGGGAAGGAAGGAAATCTCAGTCTCCCTTTCAAGCCTACGCTCTCTCAGCCGTCTATCCACCCGGATGGATAACTGCATGAGCTGATCCAAGCTATCAGGCAAGGGATATTGTACCAGTTGGTCCTTTATCTGGTTAGAAAGACCTCTTCGGTACTGGTGTCTCAGGGCTGGGTCATTCCACTGGGTATCATGGGCCAACCTCCGAAACTCCGTACAGTAAACCTCAACTGGCCTTCGCCCTTGCTTAAGGATCGAAATCTGAGCCTCGGCTGAGGCCGTCTTGTCAGGGTCATCATACAACATGCCCAGTGCCGTAAAAAAAGCATCAACACTTTTAAGCGACGGACAGTCAGGCTGCAACCCATATGCCCAGACCTGTGGGTCTCCTTGTAGCAAGGAAATCACTATGCCCACCCGCTGAATCTCCGACCCAGAAGACTGAGGCCTAAGCCGGAAGTATAGCTTGCAGCTCTCCTTGAAACAAAAGAACTGCGAGCGATCTCCAGAAAAACGATCCGGGAGATTTACTTTCGGCTCCTTAACCCCTGCAGGTGCTGCTGCTGCGGGAGCTCCGCCAGCAGCCTGGGAGGTGTGCATTTTAATGGACAAATCATTAAATTGTCGAGTCAGGACCTGCACCTGATCGACCACCTGTTGCAACGTATTTTGAGGGGTATGCTCCATATTCCCACAAAATTTCAACAGGAGTATTAGGCTGCTGAATATGTTATGCACACCAGTGCCTGCAGGAAAGTACTGGTGTCAGAACTGTTATGCACTCCAGTGCCTGCAGGAATGTACTGGTGTTTGAACTGTTATGCAAAACAAATGGACTCACAGACAGACTGGGGAATATGACATAACGTACACAGAAGGTGATAGGGTAACAAAATACACACAAAGTGAACAGAGAAGCCCAGAGGCTAAGGAACTGGGTATCTCCCTTGTATTAGAACTGCTCAGATGGGAAAAGCAAGATGTTGTGTTTTAATACGTAGAGAACCCGAAATGCTGTTGCTAAGGGCAACAGCAAAACCCTAAAGGGTTACCAACGGGTGTGGCAGTAAACTCCTTGGTCAGAGATGGAATGATAGACACAAGGAGAGTCTCCACAATCCTAATTCTCACTTGCAGTGCACAGGTTCAGCTTACTGCCACTAAACTGACCCCTGACACCTAGCACAGTGAGACAGGATTAGACAGGCAAGTCTTAGAATACAGCCGCAAACTTGCTAAGTTCACAGAGTAGTAACAGAACCCCAGCAAGCTAAACGACTGACTCCAGTCTTACTGCTAGGTCTGGATTGGCAGAGTGTAATACCAAATCCCCAGGCCTATTTGCAGTAAGCAACAAACAAATACAAAGCTACACAGTACTGGCTAACTTTCAGGAACTGACTAACCAACAAAGATTCAGCAGCATCTGCTTACCCTGAGAAGAGGCCTTATAAAGCAGGTGCTGTCCACGCCCCACTCAGACCTCACAGACTGTGAGCACAAAAACCAGCACCGGATCCCCTGCCGTGCACAGAGCCTATAACCACTGCACAGCAAAAGACCCGAACCGGAGTATCAGCTGCGCTCAGGTTACTCCGCTAGCACTTGTCTCCCGGTTGCCATGACGACGTGGCAGCACAGGGCAGGAGACCCTAACAGTGTCACCCTGTACCTCCCCTCTCTGTAGAAGGGGGGCCCTTTCAAAATTTGGCTATGGTGCCCACAAAGCTCTAGTTACGCCCCTGTCTGCAGCCTCCTGAAAGTGGTATGAAGAGGTTCAGAAAGAGCTTGCCAATACAGTCAGCTAATTATTTCACTGGGTCTTCAAAAAGCTGCCACTTGGTGGCCGTAGACTACTGGCTGGGGGATATGTCTACCTGCTTCTGGAGTCCAGATTTGGACAGAAAAGGACACAAGCCCCCTAACAGAATCCTGGAAGTAAGTTTTGGATGAAATTATTCCGCCACTCTAGATGTGACAGCACTTGGGATATCTCTTCAGGTGGTCTCTAAGGTGCCCATACACCTAAAGATGTATCTTCCAATCTGGCTGGTTGGAACGAAAATCTTGTAATGGATGAGAGCAAATGACAGTTGACCATTTGAAATGGACAACTGTCATTTGCTTCTATCTATTACCAGATTTTCGTTCCAACCAGCCAGATTGGAAGAAAAATCTTTGGTGTGTGGGCAGTTTAAGGCACAGAGGAGTGACCACTCCCCACTGTTGATTGGGGACAATGTTAAAGGTGTACATGCAAGGCAAATGCACTTAACTTGATTAATTAAAAAGATCCATGGTGGATTTACCCCCCTGTGTTAGTGTGTAAGAACAGGATAAAAAGTG
Organism: Pseudophryne corroboree; assembly: GCF_028390025.1. Classification (NCBI taxonomy): domain Eukaryota; kingdom Metazoa; phylum Chordata; class Amphibia; order Anura; family Myobatrachidae; genus Pseudophryne; species Pseudophryne corroboree. Next base: position 106,696,601 of record NC_086451.1, on the reverse strand, counting down.
GACTTCTGCTATATCTTTATGCTGTGATTTGTCCCAAGCACAGTTAGTGATGGAGCACAGTCTTTTAAAAAGACTTATGAGCAATAAACATATTGCTGTATGCTGTGACCACCAGAACAGCGCAATACGCTATTCCTTTCTCTGGCTGTTCTGTATTGTGGCAGTGTCTCCAAGCTCCAGCCCTCTGCCAGCTCCCTGTGCACATAGCAAGGTACAAGTGGGGATTAGCAGACACCAACCAGGAGGCCTTTGAAGCAGTGTCCACGCATACCCAGAAGTAGGCAGTTCTATGTGCTGACGGTAAGAGCTTCAGTGGAACAAGTGGTTCCAGAAGTTGGTGTAGGAGCCTGATGATGGCAGCAAGCTACCCGCCCACTGTGCAGTTTGTGGAGTCAGTAACAGACGGTACTGATGGGAAGAGGGAATTCTTAATATTTCAAGTTAATGAACAAAAATTTGTAATCGTCTGGTTGAGCGAGGTTATTTGGTCACATCCACCTAATCAGCAGACAATCCCAGAGTCACAGGGACACAGGTGCAGTAGAGGAGGGTGAGGTGTGCTGTTGCATTGGCCGGCTTGTCCCCAGTAGATGACTGGAGCTGCCATTAGGCCATCAGAGCAATGTTGGACTTGGGCATGAAGTGCCAACCAGGGAATGCAGCACAAGCTTAAGGGGTCTGGCCAGCCAGAGGAGGTGTGGCCAGCCAACAGACGTTTAGCCAACCACTTGAAATGATATGCAAAGAACAGGGACAAGGGTGTGTCAGGATCAGCAGGAGGGCTAAACTTCCATAGAAACAAACCAAGCACCCATGTTCATAAATGATCCAGCTCTGCTAAATTACTGACCCCTAGAGGAGGGTGTGGGACCTCAGGCAGTCAGAGTCACTGGGGACACTGGCGTTTCTATAATGGGTGCAGTGTGTGCGGTGCACACGGGCCCCTGAGTCCAGAGGGGGCCCCCACCGCACCCATTTTTAAAATACTCACCCCTCCGAAGTCCAGCGCCGGCATCCGCAGCGATATTAGAACTCCGTGAAAATGGCTCAGCGGCCATTCTCACGGAGTTCTGCGCATGCGCAGTAGAGAAATCTCAGGGAAAATGGCCACCGCACCATTTTCCCGTAGATCTGCGCATGTGTAGTACAGTCTGAGCCCTCTAGTGCTCAGACTCTACAGCGCTCCGGACAGAGAGGAGGGGGCCCGAATGAAGGAGGCTGAACACGGGCCTCCTCCTCTCTTAAAACGCCCCTGACTGGAGATATCCCCTGCACACTAGTGCGGGGAGTCCGGAACTGCTGGAATGTTTAAACGGGCAGGGACAGCGAAATGCTTGGCAGAGGGCTCAATGTTCAGAAAGCTCGCACTTGGCAGATGAGCAGTATTGACCTCTGCCCCCTTGGGGGCATGAAGGCGTGGCCATGCGCCCCAGATTTGGTTACGCCACCCCAGTACCTAGACCAGTCTTAGCTCTCAACTGCCCAGAATACATGTAAACTATAAAAGCAGGATGGGTTAATTATATCACAATGTGAAAGCTGCATGATAATTGCTGCAGCAGCAGCTTATCTCCCCAGCTCAGCACACTCTAGGGAGAGAGGCTGCTGCAGCAGTCCTTTCTATCTTTCTCTCTGCGTCTCTCAGTCCCTCCGATCCACTCCTTTGCTGACAAACTTGTGCCCCATGTGCCCCCATACTATATTTTTTACATTTTGTAAGAAGGAGGCCTGGCTACACCCCACAGTACTGGGGCCCAACAGCATAGTGTAATTATACTGGCATAAAATATTATTTTTTGACATACTCTTTTTATTGACAGAAATAGTGCTTAAAATGTTGAGAGAAATCATTTAATTATCCCGAAAAAATGCAGAGTGACCACCTGTGGGGCAGGGATGGTGAAGTTGCTAAGATCCTACATAACGGCATTGCTTTCACACCCCTATTATGGCCCTGGCAGAAAGTGTAGTGCTGTGTGATATTAGCACAGGAAACCAAATGTGCTAATGGCCGATTCTCCAGAAAGTGAAACATGAAGTCCCGTGCATCACAAGATTTGAATTTTTTTTTCCTTTTAAAATGGTCTGTTAAGAAATTGTTGTTATATGAAATCTTAATTGCTTGGTAGCAATGCCTTACCCTGTAACTTAACTTAAGACCCACTAAAATCTTGCTAATTTGGAGAAGTATATCGTTTGAATTTGTGTAGCTGTCCCGTGCATCACGGAGAATCGCTCTAATTGTGCATTCTAGGTGAGACGTAAAGAAGCAACAGAAGGGAGTAAAAAATTATTTAACCCACACTTCCTCCTTTGGATCCAAGGATATATTTATTTGGCCTTGATCTTGAAGAAACACATACTCTTATAGTTTATCGAGATATCCTATGTTATACTTCTCTGGTGAAGGTTATAGTGGCAAGAACTTGGTTTGCACGTGAACCCCCTGACATTTTTAAATGGCCTTATATAACAACGTTTCTAACCATGAAAGGTACTGTATCTTTACAGGAGTCGCAACTCTATGACCAATTACAATAAAAAATTGGGATAGATGGCAGAGGCGGATTTAGACCTCATGGGGCCCTAGGCAAGATACCGGTTTGGGGCCCCCTTCCCTCAAACAATCTGTAGCATTATATTTTCATTCCTGATTGCATGAGTGCCTTGGCGTTTGTGCAGTGACAGCTACCAATAATCGCTCAGTTTTGTGAACATCAGCATTGCTACATTTCTGAATCAGGCCCTAGGTCCTTTGGAAGTAGACTTAAAACCACACATTTAGAGTAAACTGACTGCCCATTGGGGGTCATTCCGACCCGATCGCTTGCTGCAGTATCTCATAGCGATCGGGTCGGAACTGCACCTGCGCCGGTGCCGCAGTGCGTCGGCGCATGCCAGCCGTCGTTGCCTAGCGTTCGCCCCTGAGGCAGAGGCGGTCGCTGGGAGGGAGCTGGACGGCGGCGTTAAGCCGACATTTATGGGGCGCGGTCCGGCCATCGCAGGCGTGGCCGGACTGTTGGGGGGGCGAGCCGCGGCGGCTGCGTCACGACACACGCAGCCGATGCGGGCCGGGGAGCGACGAGTAGCTCCCGGCCAGCATGCTAAAGCTGCGCTGGTCGGGAGCTACTCTTGAAGTGCAAAGGCATCGCCGCTGTGCGATGCCTTTGCACTTCTGCGGGGGAGGCGGCACTGACATGCGGGGCGGATTAGTCCTGTGCTGGGCGTCCCCCCCGCATGTCAGTTTGAATGATCGTAGTAGCACAGCTATGATCAACTCGGAATGACCCCCATTATGCAGCTGATGTGCCGGGGCTAGCTGGTGCCAGGTAGCGGGGGCCATCCGATGCACTGTAGAGTGCAGACAGTGCTCTTCTGTGAAAGTTTTGCAGAGGCACAGTAACAGAGCCCAGTGCCAGTATTAGTAATATTAAGTCCCGTTACTGAACCTCTGTAAAACATTTACAGGTACAGCTAGAAGCCAAATACAATATATGATAATGGTACCCCCACTTCACGGATACAATATAGGTAAATGCAGATGATATTTGGTGCATATTCCGCAATTACTCCAAGTAAGACAACATTTTTGGTTCATCCAAATCACAGAATACAAGTCCTCTTTATGTATGTAGAGTTAAAGCATTTATTCAATAAAATGATGGATTTTTGTAGCAGTATCGCTTTGTTAAAATAAAATATAATATACATAAATAAAAGGAAAATTACAATTAATCTTTAAAATAAAACTGTATCGGTAAAGATCCCCCTTTTGTGAATAGTCTGTAGTTGAAGTAAACAGTCTAAGGGGCCTATTTATCAAAAATATTTGTGACTGTTTCCTCAAAAATAGCCATTTTCGGGGTTAGCCGCAATTATTAAGTATCCCCTGAATGTATGTAGGAAGGACTACAGCAAATATCTCTGATACCTGTTGCAATCCCTCCATTCCTGTCTGCAGCTGAATCCCCCCATAGGCTTCTATGGCGGATGCAGCCTTATTAAACAATTTACGGAAAACAAAGTATTCTGGAGATTGTTCCCGCAGCTACCGCCACCTGGGCTACACACAGTATATGTGGCCAGCAGAGGGTTCCCCTGGAAACCTGCCCAGAAGTGGGCGCTGTGCAGTCAGTGTGACCGCGCATGCGCAGAAGCCCCAGCAACCGTCACAGCACTTCGCAGGGAAAGCTCCATACTGCATTTAGCCAATGTAATCGCATATTGCAATGTGATACTGGGTGCTAATAAAGCACCCAGATTGCATTGAATATGTGATTAATAGTAAATTGACCCCCCTATGGGTATCCGGTCAAGATCCCGGCGATCAGGATCCCGGAAGTCGACATACCGACGCCGGAATCCCCAGAGCGTCACTTGCCCGGCACCGGAATCCAGACGAGTAAGGATCGGGACACTGCAGAGGTAAGCTGCGGTGGAGGGAGGTTAGGTTTCTGCTGCAGGGGAAGGGAGGTGTAAGGGAACCCGCCCAGAGGTTAGGCTGCTGGAAGGGGGGTGGGGGGGGGTGGAGGTTAAGTTCAGGCTGCAGGGAGGCAGGGTTAGGGGAGCATTTGGAAAAGGTAAGTATACTTATCCTCCCCTGTCGGGATTATGAACAGCGGATGACGCGGTCGGGATTCTGACCGCTGGCATCCCGTATGCTGGGACAAAAAGTGAAACTTGGCGAGCTAAGATGGCAGCTGTATCCCCCCCTAACCACTGCTCTCACCTGGGTGCCGTCAGCTGCGTACTGGGTACTGGTGAACGTAGCAGGCATCACCCTCCCAACCCCCCATCCCGGTTCTGTGGACAAGTAGACTCACCTGCAATATGATTGAGTCTATTTTACCTGTGGTGTGGCTCAGTGGGAGGAGAAGAGATTCATTGTGCCAGCCCAGGCGTCAGCTCATGCTGCCACGCTGAGCTGTGAGGTATGTGGGCGGGACTTCTCTCCACTCATATGCGCTGAGGGCTGGCTCCCGATCAACGCTGGCTGGGGCAAGGTGGGAGGAGAGGACTGTAGTCAAGTAGTCATGGGCAAAGTGATTCACTGAACTGAGTTGAGACACATGACTCCGTTCAGTGGAGTGTCTCGAGTCATTGTCTCGACACATGAGTCATGACTCATTTGTATTGGAATGTATTGCAGAGACAGCGCACGTGATTCAGTGAGTTGCCAGAGACTCAGTGCTGGTGACTCATGGAGGGAGTGACTAGGGGGCAGATTTATTAAGCTCGGTGAAGTGATGAAGTGGAAGGTGATAAAGGACCAGCCAATCAGATCCTAACTGCCATGTCACAGGCTAGGTTTGAAAAATGACAGTTAGGATCTGATTGGCTGGTCATTTATCACCTTCCACTTTATCACTTCACCAAGCCTTACAAATCTGCCCCTCAGTCCTCTGGGAGTTGGCTCAGCTAGTTATTCAGCTGCACTGATTGTGCAGTACATCTGGGGGAATCAACTGCTGATTCTGAGTAACTGTCTGATATTACAGATCACTCTACATCCACTGCAACATGCTGGCAGCCAATTGGCTAAGCAAAGTAGCAAGGTTGTTTGCAGTCACAGAGTGACTATGGGGCAGATGTATTAACCTGTAGAAGGCATAAGGAAGTGATAAACCAGTGATATGTGCAAGGTGATAAAGGCACCAGCCAATCAGCTCCAATATGTAAATTAACACTTAGGATCGGATTGGCTGCTGCCTTTATCACCTTGCACATATCACTGGTTTATCACTTCCTTATGCCTTCTCCAGGTTAATACATCTGCCCCTGAATAACCTTGCTATTTTGCTTTGCATACTTTGCTAATTGGATGATTTTACAATTGCTTTTTATGTTGTTGTTTTTTTTAGGTGGGCTTGGATTTATTATATTATCCACTACTAGCACTGAGCTGAGAGCATTGTACAGCAGGGGCGCCACCTCCTGCAGGCTAATGATGTATGAATCAGATCCGTCCACTGAGTCACTGTGTCTACACAGTGTACAGCTGTCTCGACTCACAGGCAGACTCAGGAGGAATAAAATTAATCAGGCACGGCAGCGCAGCACTCACTGACTGGTGAGTCGTGACTGCTCCCTCGTACCTCCCACTGGGTGTCACCCAGTATTGCCGCCGGCCAATCACAGCCAAGGACGCTCAGAGCGGAAGACAAGGTACACACTCACTGAAGGACACACTGGGGTATATTTACTAAAAATCGTATTTTCCCGATTGAGGTTAAAGTTCAATCACGAATGACATCGAAAGTGTAAAGTTGCAACTTTTTGAATTTATTACGACTAATTTACTAAGCTGTCGTATTCTGCATTTTCGTATTTACCGATGTCGATGTCATTCGTATTTTTTTGCAGTGTTTTACGTGAGTGACTTGTAAAACACTGCCGACTTTAACTCAATGAATCTCGGCCGGATCTGTGAGATCCGTGCTGGGATTCGTTGTGCACCTTTATTAAAATAAAAATAATTGTTAAAATCTTTAAAAAAAAATGCGTGGGGGTCCCCCCTCCTAAGCAAAACCAGCCTCGGGCTCTTTGAGCCGGTCCTGGTTGAGAAAAAATGACAGGGGTTCCCCCATATTTAAACAACCAGCACCGGGCTCTGCGCCTGGTCCTGGTTCCAAAAATACGGGGGACAAAAAGCGTAGGGGTCCCCCGTATTTCTGAAACCAGCACCGGGCTCCACTAGCCAGATACATAATGCCACAGCCGGGGGACACTTTTATATTGGTCCCTGCTGCCCTGGCATTACATACCCAACTAGTCACCCCTGGCCGGGGTACCCTGGAGGTTACTTTCGGTCAACCGCTGACCACAAAGTTCCCACCATTGGTTACAATGGAGCGCATAGGCGCTACATTGTAACACTGCCGTGTGCTACCTGACATACACTACAGGAGCACACAGCCAATCAGGAGGGTGCCACAACGTGGCGCTCCCTGATTGGCTGATGGAACCCTCTTAGACAGAAGTCAGGGGGGGTTCCTGGCATTCGGGGAAAGGGGTCCCATGTGAAAACATGGGGCCACTTTCAGTGCGTGGTCGGGTGTCCGTTTTTTTATTTTGCAAAGTACCAGGATTACAAATAGAAAAGAAGAGGAGCCATCTACACTGGATTTTGTGAGTATAATTTTTTCAACAGGTACCCTATGGATTCTACATGGAGAAGAGGACCGACCCTCGTGTGAACATAGGTAAGTATGTGTGTATGGAGGTGTGGATGTATGTATTAAACTTTTACTTTCAAGGTGTGTGTCTTCTGTTTTTATTGGGGTATTTTTTTAGTAGTAGTACTACAGGTACCAGCGGGACCGGTTTTCCACCGCATGCTGGTACTTGTGGTACTCCAAGTACCAGCTTGCGGGGGAGGCTTGCTGGGACTTGTAGTACTGCTACTAGTAAAAACAATATTCATTTTTTGACAAAAAGGCTATCAGCCCCCCATCCGCAGCCCTTGGATGGAGGGGACAGCCTCGGGCTTCACCCCTGACCCTTGGGTGGCTGGAGGGGGGGGACCCCTTGATTGAAGGGGTCCCCACTCCTCCAGGGTACCCCGGCCAGGGGTGACTAGTTGGGTATGTAATGCCAGGGCAGCAGGGACCAATATAAAAGTGTCCCCCAGCTGTGGCATTATGTATCTGGCTAGTGGAGCCCGGTGCTGGTTTAAGAAATACGGGGGACCCCTACGCTTTTTGTCCCCCGTATTTTTGGAACCAGGACCAGAGCCTGGGGCTGGTTGTTTAAATATGGGGGAACCCCGGTCACTTTTTCCCCCATATTTTTTCAACCAGGGCCGGCTCAAAGAGCCCGAGGCTGGTTTGGCTTAGGAGGGGGGACCCCACGCATTTAAAAAACAAAAACACTTTCCCACCCCTTCCCACTGAAAAACATGCACGGATCTCATGGATCCGTGCATGCCTATCCGAACACGGTAAAAAAAAGCAGGTCTGTTTTTTTTAGCACTTTTTCACGATTTGTATTTTAGCACGGCAGTGTTTGGCTATTGTCGGCAGTGTTTGTGATTTGCACTTTTTAGTAAATGACCGATTTCTACCAAATTCCTGGCGTATTTGACCGATGGTGTATTGATTCGTAATTTTTTCCTAGGACATCCAAAATAATACGAATGCCCTCATCACTGCCGTGATTTGAGTTTAGTAAATTCCCGAGATGACACTTTGAAGAAAAAACATCATCTCGGTCAAAATCGGGACCTTAGTAAATATACCCCATTGAGTCTCCTACCTCTGGCTGAGAGAGACTACTGCTGTAGCTGTCTCGACTCATTAAACTGAGAGTGACTCGAATCATTCATACTTCCTTATGATTCGAGTCACTGTGTTGAGACAGAGAGTCAGTAGCCATCTCTATAGTCACGTCAGTTCTGCTGTGCTGTGTGAGTGACTTGACTTGGTGCAGGGGGAGCGGCGGGCCCCGCATTTGTGGCAGCTTGGGGCCCATAGCAGCCACATACCCTGCACCTATGGTAGCTGCACCACTGTGTTCAGTCTCCAGCTATGTTCTCCTTGGGCAAGCCGGGTGCCGAGACCTCTGGGTAGGCGGACCTCTGCTGTGATCTAGCCAATGCGCTTTTACCACTTAATGTCAGGCACAGTAAACCAGTCTTTATGTTGATGGGACAGATTTTGTGGGGCTCGACAATGGGCCCATAGGGACTTCATGGGCCCTACGCAGCGCTTAGGTTGCCTTGTGTCAAATCCACCCCTGATAGATGGTGTCAATCCAGATTGGGTAAATGTGCTGATACCTTTGATGCAAAAACAGTTTTCTGAGGCTTGTTACTACCCAGACCTACTTATTTTACTGATGTTATCTATTTGCATGTACGTACTGTATTCTGTTTTTTTTTTTATGCCTACATTTATTTTTATTTCTCTTACGTCCTAGAGGATGCTGGGGACTCCATAAGGACCATGGGGAATAGACGGGCTCCGCAGGAGACATGGGCACCACAAAGAACTTTAGAATGGGTGTCCTCCCTCTATGCCCCTCCTCCAGACCTCAGTTAGATCCTGTGCCCAGAGGAGACTGGGTGCACTACAGGGGAGCTCTCCTGAGTTTCTCTGAAAAAAGAATTTTGTTAGGTTTTTTATTTTCAGGGAGCACTGCTGGCAACAGGCTCCCTGCATAGTGGGACTGAGGAGAGAGAAGCAGACCTACTTAAATGATAGGCTCTGCTTCTTACGCTACTGGACACCATTAGCTCCAGACAGGGGCGGATCCAGGGGAAAATGACAGGGGGGGCACCATGGAAGGGGCAAGTACATTTGCGTGCACCTTCAGCGCATGCGCATCCAGAAAAGGGGTGTGTTCCCACCAGGGCCGGATTAAGGTTTGTGGGGGCCCTGGACAACAAACTTGCGGGATGCTGAGTATATATATTATTGTGTGATATAATAATTAGTATGTCCAGCCAGGTACCTCAACACATCGCCACCTGCAGCTGCTGGGGTCAGTAGCGATAGTAGCATCTGGGCGGCGCCACACAATGTAGAGCCGCCAGCTGCCAGCCAGAGCTTCACTCACTGCTACGGCGCCTCAGAGGAAGGAACGGAGCATGAAAATGGCGCAGCCTAAACTCTCGGCTCCTGCACGTCACAAAAATCCCAGCGGCCGCGGCGGTGAGAACAATTGAAATCCCGCGAGAGCAGTGCTTAAAGTGGTACAAGAGAGGTGGTGGAACTCAACCCCCAGCCACGCCCTCATTAAAGCCACACCCTAGCCCCTCCCCTTCATGTCCACCTGGCGGGCATTCTTAATAAGAAAAGAGGATTTGCTCAGTGTGTGAAACACACACTGGGTACCACACACTGGATGCCACATACACACACACACTGGATGCCCCACCCCCCACACAGAGTGCAATACACACACACTGGATGCCCCACCCCCCACACAGAGTGCAACACACACACACTGGATGCCCCACCTCCCACACAGAGTGTAACACACACACACACACACACACACACACACACACACACACACACACACACACACACACACACACACTGGATGCCCCACCCCCCACACAGAGTGCAACACACACACACTGGATGCCCCACCCCCCACACAGAGTGCAACACACACACACTGGATGCCCCACCCCGCACACAGAGTGCAACACACACACACACTGGATGCCCCACCCCCCACACAGAGTGCAACACACACACACTGGATGCCACATACATAAAGGACACACACACTACAGACACTGGGTGACACACACACACACACACACACACACACACACACACACACACACACACACACACACTTGATGCCTCCCCCACACACACTGGGTGCCACACACACACTTGATGCCTCCCCCACCCCACACACACTGGGTGCCACACACATACACAAGCACACTGGGTGCCAAATACGGTACACACATACTGGGTGCCACACACACACACACACACACACACCAGATGCCGCATACACAAACACACACTAGGTGCACACACACGTTGCATGCTACACACACACAAGCACACTTGATGCCACACATACACACACTGGGTGCCACACACACACTTGATGCCTCCCCCACCCCACACACACTGGGTGCCACACACATACACAAGCACACTGGGTGCCAAATACGGTACACACATACTGGGTGCCACACACACACACACACCACATACACAAACACACACTAGGTGCACACACACGTTGCATGCTACACACACACAAGCACACTTGATGCCACACATACACACACACTGGGTGCCACACACACACTTGATGCCTCCCCCACCCCACACCCACTGGGTGCCTCACACACATACTGATTGCCTGCACAACCTTGTGGCTAGTGAGTCCGCTGCACTGCAGTACAAAACTCACTCACAGGTAGAAGCTGTCCACCTACCTCACTGAATCTCGGGCTGCTCGGTGTTCTGCTTCATGTTGCCGGACTCAGTAGAGACAGATGCACTGCGCTGTCTCATGCCCGGCACCGCAGCTACTGGAGGCAATGGAGGGGGACTGGAGGAGGCGGCCTGTAGCACCAGCGCCATTTTCTCCACAGCACACCGCAGAGAAGCTGGCTCCCTGGACTCTCCCCTGCTGAACACGGTGACAGAGGGCAAAAAAGATGGGGGGGGGGGGGGGCACTTTTTATTGGCGCAGTGAGTGTATATTTATATAAAAGCGCTGTTTTGTCTGGGAATTGGTTTCCAGTGTCAGTTGGCACTGGGTGTGTGCTGGCATACTCTCTCTCTGTCTCTCCAAAGGGCCTTATTGGGGAATTGTCTCCATATAGATATTAGAGATGTGCACTTGAAATTTTTCGGGTTTTGTGTTTTGGTTTTGGGTTCGGTTCCGCGGCCGTGTTTTGGGTTCGACCGCATTTTGGCAAAACCTCACCGAATTTTTTTTGTCGGATTCGGGTGTGTTTTGGATTCGGGTGTTTTTTTCAAAAAACACTAAAAAACAGCTTAAATCATAGAATTTGGTGGTCATTTTGATCCCAAAGTATTATTAACCTCAAAAACCATAATTTCCACTCATTTTCAGTCTATTCTGAATACCTCACACCTCACAATATTATTTTTAGTCCTAAAATTTGCACCGAGGTCGCTGGATGACTAAGCTAAGCGACCCTAGTGGCCGACACAAACACCTGGCCCATCTAGGAGTGGCACTGCAGTGTCACGCAGGATGTCCCTTCCAAAAAACACTCCCCAAACAGCACATGACGCAAAGAAGAAAAAAAGAGGCGCAACGAGGTAGCTGTGTGAGTAAGCTAAGCGACCCTAGTGGCCGACACAAACACCTGGCCCATCTAGGAGTGGCACTGCAGTGTCACGCAGGATGTCCCTTCCAAAAAACACTCCCCAAACAGCACATGACGCAAAGAAGAAAAAAAGAGGCGCAATGAGGTAGCTGTGTGAGTAAGCTAAGCGACCCTAGTGGCCGACACAAACACCTGGCCTATCTAGGAGTGGCACTGCAGTGTCACGCAGGATGTCCCTTCCAAAAAACCCTCCCCAAACAGCACATGACGCAAAGAAAAAAAGAGGCGCAATGAGGTAGCTGTGTGAGTAAGATAAGCGACCCTAGTGGCCGACACAAACACCGGGCCCATCTAGGAGTGGCACTGCAGTGTCTCACGCAGGATGTCCCTTCCAAAAAACCCTCCCCAAACAGCACATGACGCAAAGAAAAAAAGAGGCGCAATGAGATAGCTTTGTGAGTAAGATAAGCGACCCTAGTGGCCGACACAAACACCTGGCCCATCTAGGAGTGGCACTGCAGTGTCACGCAGGATGTCCCTTCCAAAAAACCCTCCCCAAACAGCACATGACGCAAAGAAAAAAAGAGGCGCAATGAGGTAGCTGTGTGAGTAAGCTAAGCGACCCTAGTGGCCGACACAAACACCGGGCCCATCTAGGAGTGGCACTGCAGTGTCACGCAGGATGTCCCTTCCAAAAAACCCTCCCCAAACAGCACATGACGCAAAGAAAAAAAGAGACGCAATGAGGTAGCTTTGTGACTAAGCTTAGCGACCCTAGTGGCCGACACAAACACCGGGCCCATCTAGGAGTGGCACTGCAGTGTCACGCAGGATGGCCCTTCCAAAAAACACTCCCCAAACAGCACATGACGCAAATAAAAATGAAAGAAAAAAGAGGTGCAAGATGGAATTGTCCTTGGGCCCTCCCACCCACCCTTATGTTGTATAAACAGGACATGCACACTTTAACCAACCCATCATTTCAGTGACAGGGTCTGCCACACGACTGTGACTGAAATGACGGGTTGGTTTGGACCCCCACCTAAAAAGAAGCAATTAATCTCTCCTTGCACAAACTGGCTCTACAGAGGCAAGATGTCCACCTCATCATCATCCTCCGATATATCACCGTGTACATCCCCCTCCTCACAGATTATCAATTCGTCCCCACTGGAATCCACCATCTCAGCTCCCTGTGTACTTTGTGGAGGCAATTGCTGCTGGTCAATGTCTCCACGGGGGAATTGATTATAATTCATTTTAATGAACATCATCTTCTCCACATTTTCTGGATGTAACCTCGTACGCCGATTGCTGACAAGGTGAGCGGCGGCACTAAACACTCTTTCGGAGTACACACTTGTGGGAGGGCAACTTAGGTAGAATAAAGCCAGTTTGTGTAAGGGCCTCCAAATTGCCTCTTTTTCCTGCCAGTATAAGTAGGGACTGTGTGACGTGCCTACTTGGATGCGGTCACTCATATAATCCTCCACCATTCTTTCAATGGTGAGAGAATCATATGCAGTGACAGTAGACGACATGTCCGTAATCGTTGTCAGGTCCATCAGTCCGGACCAGATGTCCGCATCAGCAGTCGCTCCAGACTGCCCTGCATCACCGCCAGCGGGTGGGCTCGGAATTCTGAGCCTTTTCCTCGCACCCCCAGTTGCGGGAGAATGTGAAGGAGGAGATGTTGACAGGACGCGTTCCGCTTGACTTGACAATTTTCTCACCAGCAGGTCTTTGAACCCCAGCAGACTTGTGTCTGCCGGAAAGAGAGATCCAAGGTAGGCTTTAAATCTAGGATCGAGCATGGTGGCCAAAATGTAGTGCTCTGATTTCAACAGATTGACCACCCGTGAATCCTTGTTAAGCGAATTAAGGGCTCCATCCACAAGTCCCACATGCCTAGCGGAATCGCTCTGTGTTAGCTCCTCCTTCAATGTCTCCAGCTTCTTCTGCAAAAGCCTGATGAGGGGAATGACCTGACTCAGGCTGGCAGTGTCTGAACTGACTTCACGTGTGGCAAGTTCAAAGGGCATCAGAACCTTGCACAACGTTGAAATCATTCTCCACTGCGCTTGAGACAGGTGCATTCCACCTCCTATATCGTGCTGAATTGTATAGGCTTGAATGGCCTTTTGCTGCTCCTCCAACCTCTAAAGCATATAGAGGGTTGAATTCCACCTCGTTACCACTTCTTGCTTCAGATGATGGCAGGGCAGGTTCAGTTGTTTTTGGTGGTGCTCCAGTCTTCTGTACGTGGTGCCTGTACGCCGAAAGTGTCCCGCAATTCTTCTGGCCACCGACAGCATCTCTTGCACACCCCTGTCGTTTTTTAAAAAATTCTGCACCACCAAATTCAAGGTATGTGCAAAACATGGGACGTGCTGGAATTTGCCCATATTTAATGCACACACAATATTGCTGGCGTTGTCCGATGCCACAAATCCACAGGAGAGTCCAATTGGGGTAAGCCATTCCGCGATGATCTTCCTCAGTTGCCGTAAGAGGTTTTCAGCTGTGTGCGTATTCTGGAAAGCGGTGATACAAAGCGTAGCCTGCCTAGGAAAGAGTTGGCGTTTGCGAGATGCTGCTACTGGTGCCGCCGCTGCTGTTCTTGCGGCGGGAGTCCATACATCTACCCAGTGGGCTGTCACAGTCATATAGTCCTGACCCTGCCCTGCTCCACTTGTCCACATGTCCGTGGTTAAGTGGACATTGGGTACAACTGCATTTTTTAGGACACTGGTGAGTCTTTTTCTGACGTCCGTGTGCATTCTCGGTAATGCCTGCCTAGAGAAGTGGAACCTAGATGGTATTTGGTAACGGGGGCACACTGCCTCAATAAAATAAGAATTTACTTACCGATAATTCTATTTCTCGGAGTCCGTAGTGGATGCTGGGGTTCCTGAAAGGACCATGGGGAATAGCGGCTCCGCAGGAGACAGGGCACAAAAGTAAAGCTTTCCGATCAGGTGGTGTGCACTGGCTCCTCCCCCTATGACCCTCCTCCAAGCCAGTTAGGTACTGTGCCCGGACGAGCGTACACAATAAGGGAGGAATTTTGAATCCCGGGTAAGACTCATACCAGCCACACCAATCACACCGTACAAGTTGTGATCTAAACCCAGTTAACAGTATGATAACAGCGGAGCCTCTGAAAAGATGGCTCACAACAATAATAACCCGATTTTTGTAACTATGTACAAGTATTGCAGATAATCCGCACTTGGGATGGGCGCCCAGCATCCACTACGGACTCCGAGAAATAGAATTATCGGTAAGTAAATTCTTATTTTCTCTATCGTCCTAGTGGATGCTGGGGTTCCTGAAAGGACCATGGGGATTATACCAAAGCTCCCAAACGGGCGGGAGAGTGCGGATGACTCTGCAGCACCGAATGAGAGAACTCCAGGTCCTCCTTAGCCAGGGTATCAAATTTGTAGAATTTAGCAAACGTGTTTGCCCCTGACCAAGTAGCTGCTCGGCAAAGTTGTAAAGCCGAGACCCCTCGGGCAGCCGCCCAAGATGAGCCCACCTTCCTTGTGGAATGGGCATTTACATATTTTGGCTGTGGCAGGCCTGCCACAGAATGTGCAAGCTGAATTGTATTACACATCCAACTAGCAATAGTCTGCTTAGAAGCAAGAGCACCCAGTTTGTTGGGTGCATACAGGATAACAGCAAGTCAGTTTTCCTGACTCCAGCCGTCCTGGAACATATTTTCAGGGCCCTGACAACATCTAGCAACTTGGAGTCCTCCAAGTCCCTAGTAGGTGCAAGGCACCACAATAAGCTGGTTCAGGTGAAACACTGACACCACCTTAGGGAGAGAACTGGGGACGAGTCCGCAGCTCTGCCCTGTCCGAATGGACAAACAGATATGGGCTTTTTTTGAGAAAAAACCACCAATTTGACACTCGCCTGGTCCAGGCCAGGGCCAAGAGCATGGTCACTTTTCATGTGAGATGCTTCAAATCCACAGATTTGACTGGTTTTAAACCAATGTGATTTGAGGAATCCCAGAACTACGTTGAGATCCCACAGTGCCACTGGAGGCACAAAAGGGGGTTGTATATGCAATACTCCCTTGACAAACTTCTGGACTTCAGGAACTGAAGCCAATTCTTTCTGGAAGAAAATCGACAGGGCCGAAATTTGAACCTTAATGGACCCCAATTTGAGGCCCATAGACACTCCTGTTTGCAGGAAATGCAGGAAACGACCGAGTTGAAATTTCTTTGTGGGGCCTTCCTGGCCTCACACCACGCAACATATTTTCGCCACATGTGGTGATAATGTTGTGCGGTCACCTCCTTTCTGGCTTTGACCAGGGTAGGAATGACCTCTTCCGGAATGCCTTTTTCCCTTAGGATCCGGCTTTCCACCGCCATGCCGACAAACGCAGCTGCGGTAAGTCTTGGAACAGACATGGCACTTGCTGAAGCAAGTCCCTTCTTAGCGGCAGAGGCCATAAGAACTCTGTAAGTATCTCTTGAAGTTTCGGGTACCAAGTCCTTCTTGGCCAATCCGGAGCCATGAGTATAGTTCTTACTCCTCTACGTCTTATAATTCTCAGCACCTTAGGTATGAGAAGCAGAGGAGGGAACACATACACCGACTGGTACACCCACGGTGTTACCAGAACGTCCACAGCTATTGCCTGAGGGTCTCTTGACCTGGCGCAATACCTGTCCCGTTTTTTGTTCAGACGGGACGCCATCATGTCCACCTTTGGTATTTCCCAACGGTTTACAATCATGTGGAAAAAACTTCCCGATGAAGTTTCCACTCTCCCGGGTGGAGGTCGTGCCTGCTGAGGAAATCTGCTTCCCAGTTTCCATTCCCGGGATGAAACACTGCTGACAGTGCTATCACATGATTTTCCGCCCAGCGAAAAGTCCTTGCAGTTTTTGCCATTGCCCTCCTGCTTCTTGTGTCGCCCTGTCTGTTTACGTGGGCGACTGCCGTGATGTTTTTCCCACTGGATCAATACCGGCTGACCTTGAAGCAGAGGTCTTGCTAAGCTTAGAGCATTATAAATTTACCCTTAGCTCCAGTATATTTATGTGGAGAAAAGTCTCCAGACTTGATCACACTCCCTGGAAATTTTTTCCTTGTGTGACTGCTCCCCAGCCTCTCGGGCTGGGCTCCGTGGTCACCAGCATCCAATCCTGAATGCCGAATCTGCGGCCCTCTAGAAGATGAGCACTCTATAACCACCACAGGAGAGACACCCTTGTCCTTGGATATAGGGTTATCCGCTGATGCATCTGAAGATGCGATCCGGACCATTTGTCCAGCAGATCCCACTGAAAAGTTCTTGCGTGAAATCTGCCGAATGGAATTGCTTCGTAGGAAGCCACCATTTTTACCAGGACCCTTGTGCAATGATGCACTGTTTTTAGGAGGTTCCTGACTAGCTCGGATAACTCCCTGGCTTTCTCTTCCGGGAGAAACACCTTTTTCTGGACTGTGTCCAGAATCATCCCTAGGCACAGCAGACGTGTCGTCGGGATCAGCTGCGATTTTGGAATATTTAGAATCCACCCGTGCTGTTGTAGCAGTATCCGAGATAGTGCTACTCCGACCTCCAACTGTTCCCTGGACTATGCCCTTATCAGGAGATCGTCCAAGTAAGGGATAATTAAGACGCCTTTTCTTCGAAGAAGAATCATCATTTCGGCCATTACCTTGGTAAAGACCCGGGGTGCCGTGGACAATCCAAACGGCAGCGTCTGAAACTGATAGTGACAGTTCTGCACCACGAACCTGAGGTACCCTTAGTGAGAAGGGCAAATTTGGGACATAGAGGTAAGCATCCCTGATGTCCCGGGACACTATATAGTCCCCTTCTTCCTGGTTCGTTATCACTGCTCTGAGTGACTCCATCTTGATTTGAACCTTTGTAAGTGTTCAAAAATTTTTTTAGAATAAGTCTCACCTAGCCTTCTGGCTTCAGTACCACAATATAGTGTGGAATAATACCCCTTTTCTTGTAGTAGGAGGGGTAATTTAATTATCACCTGCTGGGAATACAGCTTGTGAATTTTTTCCCATACTGCCTCCTTGTCGGAGGGAGACCTTGGTAAAGCAGACTTCAGGAGCCTGCGAAGGGGAAACGTCTCGACATTCCAATCTGTACCCCTGGGATACTACTTGTAGGATCCAGGGGTCCTGTACGGTCTCAGCGCCATGCTGAGAACTTGTCAGAAGCGGTGGAACGCTTCTGTTCCTGGGAATGGGCTGCCAGCTGCAGTCTTCTTCCCTTTCCTCTATCCCTGGGCAGATATGATCTTATAGGGACGAAAGGACTGAGGCTGAAAAGACGGTGTCTTTTTCTGCAGAGATGTGACTTAGGGTAAAAACGGCGGATTTTCCAGCAGTTGCCGTGGCCACCAGGTCCGATGGACCGACCCCAAATAACTCCTCTTCCTTTATACGGCAATACACCTTTGTGCCGTTTGGAATCTGCATCACCTGACCACTGTCGTGTCCATAACATCTTCTGGCAGATATGGACATCGCATTTACTCTTGATGCCAGAGTGCAAATATCCCTCTGTGCATCTCGCATATATAGAAATGCATCCTTTAATGCTCTATAGTCAATAAAATACTGTCCCTGTCAAGGGTATCAATATTTTTAGTCAGGGAATCCGACCAAGCCACCCCAGCTCTGCACATCCAGGCTGAGGCGATCGCTGGTCGCAGTATAACACCAGTATGTGTGTATATACTTTTTATGATATTTTCCAGCCTCCTGTCAGCTGGTCCTTGAGGACGGCCCTATCTATAGACGGTACCGCCACTTGTTTTGATAAGCGTGTGAGCGCCTTATCCACCCTAAGGGGTGTTTCCCAACGCGCCCTAACTTCTGGCGGGAAAGGGTATACCGGCCATAATTTTCTATCGGGGGGAA
Source organism: Pseudophryne corroboree (assembly GCF_028390025.1). Taxonomy (NCBI): domain Eukaryota; kingdom Metazoa; phylum Chordata; class Amphibia; order Anura; family Myobatrachidae; genus Pseudophryne; species Pseudophryne corroboree. The sequence goes on along the minus strand of NC_086451.1, from coordinate 106,677,898 downwards.
CCCACGCATCATCACACACTTTATTTAATTTATCTGATTCAGGAAAAACTACGGTAGTTTTTTCACATCCCACATAATACCCTCTTTTGTGGTACTTGTAGTATCAGAAATATGTAACACCTCCTTCATTGCCTTTAACGTGTGGCCCTAATAAGGAATACGTTTGTTTATTCACCGTCGACACTGGGTTCAGTGTCCCTGTCTGTGTCTGTGTCGACCGACTAAAGTAAACGGGCGTTTTAAAACCCCTGACGGTGTTTTTGAGACGTCTGGACCGGTACTAATTGTTTGTCGGCCGTCTCATGTCGTCAACCGACCTTGCAGCGTGTTGACATTATCACGTAATTCCCTAAATAAGCCATCCATTCCGGTGTCGACTCCCTAGAGAGTGACATCACCATTACAGGCAATTGCTCCGCCTCCTCACCAACATCGTCCTCATACATGTCGACACACACGTACCGACACACAGCACACACACAGGGAATGCTCTGATAGAGGACAGGACCCACTAGCCCTTTGGAGAGACAGAGGGAGAGTTTACCAGCACACACCAAAAACGCTATAATTATATAGGGACAACCTTATATAAGTGTTTTCCCTTATAGCATCTTTTTTATATATTTCTAACGCCAAATTAGTGCCCCCCCTCTCTGTTTTAACCCTGTTTCTGTAGTGCAGTGCAGGGGAGAGCCTGGGAGCCTTCCCTCCAGCCTTTCTGTGAGGGAAAATGGCGCTGTGTGCTGAGGAGATAGGCCCCGCCCCTTTTTCGGCGGCCTCGTCTCCCGCTCTTAACGGATTCTGGCAGGGGTTAAATATCTCCATATAGCCTCCGGAGGCTATATGTGAGGTATTTTTAGCCAAAATAGGTATTCATTTGCCTCCCAGGGCGCCCCCCTCCCAGCGCCCTGCACCCTCAGTGACTGCCGTGTGAAGTGTGCTGAGAGGAAAATGGCGCACAGCTGCAGTGCTGTGCGCTACCTTTAGAAGACTGAGGAGTCTTCTGCCGCCGATTCTGGACCTCTTCTTACTTCAGCATCTGCAAGGGGGCCGGCGGCAAGGCTCCGGTGACCATCCAGGCTGTACCTGTGATCGTCCCTCTGGAGCTGATGTCCAGTAGCCAAGAAGCCAATCCATCCTGCACGCAGGTGAGTTCACTTCTTCTCCCCTAAGTCCCTCGTTGCAGTGATCCTGTTGCCAGCAGGACTCACTGTAAAATAAAAAACCTAAGCTAAACTTTTCTAAGCAGCTCTTTAGGAGAGCCACCTAGATTGCACCCTTCTCGGCCGGGCACAAAAATCTAACTGGCTTGGAGGAGGGTCATAGGGGGAGGAGCCAGTGCACACCACCTGATCGGAAAGCTTTACTTTTGTGCCCTGTCTCCTGCGGAGCCGCTATTCCCCATGGTCCTTTCAGGAACCCCAGCATCCACTAGGACGATAGAGAAATTGTCTAGTTCCCTGTGAACTAACGGCGGATACCGGACGCACGTCTAACACCAACATAGTTGTCAAGGCCTCAGTTATCCGCTTTGCAGCAGGATGACTGCTGTGATATTTCATCTTCCTCGCAAAGGACTGTTGGACAGTCAATTGCTTACTGGAAGTAGTACAAGTGGTCTTCCGACTTCCCCTCTGGGATGACGATCGACTCCCAGCAGCAACAACAGCAGCGCCAGCAGCAGTAGGCATTACACTCAAGGATGCATCGGAGGAATCCCAGGCAGGAGAGGACTCGTCAGAATTGCCAGTGACATGGCCTGCAGGACTATTGGCATTCCTGGGTAAGGAGGAAATTGACACTGAGGGAGTTGGTGGGGTGGTTTGCGTGAGCTTGGTTACAAGAGGAAGGGATTTACTGGTCAGTGGACTGCTTCCGCTGTCACCCAAAGTTTTTGAACTTGTCACTGACTTATTATGAATGCGCTGCAGGTGACGTATAAGGGAGGATGTTCCGAGGTGGTTAACGTCCTTACCCCTACTTATTACAGCTTGACAAAGGCAACACACGGCTTGACACCTGTTGTCCGCATTTCTGTTGAAATACTTCCACACCGAAGAGCTGATTTTTTTGGTATTTTCACCAGGCATGTCAATGGCCATATTCCTCCCACGGACAACAGGTGTCTCCCCGGGTGCCTGACTTAAACAAACCACCTCACCATCAGAATCCTCCTTGTCAATTTCCTCCCCAGCGCCAGCAACACCCATATCCTCCTCATCCTGGTGTACTTCAACACTGACATCTTCAATCTGACTATCAGGAACTGGACTGCGGGTGCTCCTTCCAGCACTTGCAGGGGGCGTGCAAATGGTGGAAGGCGCATGCTCTTCACGTCCAGTGTTGGGAAGGTCAGGCATCGCAACCGACACAATTGGACTCTCCTTGTGGATTTGGGATTTCGAAGAACGCACAGTTCTTTGCGGTGCTTTTGCCAGCTTGAGTCTTTTCATTTTTCTAGCGAGAGGCTGAGTGCTTCCATCCTCATGTGAAGCTGAACCACTAGCCATGAACATAGGCCAGGGCCTCAGCCGTTCCTTGCCACTCCGTGTGGTAAATGGCATATTGGCAAGTTTACGCTTCTCCTCCGACAATTTTATTTTAGGTTTTGGAGTCCTTTTTTTACTGATATTTGGTGTTTTGGATTTTACATGCTCTGTACTATGACATTGGGCATCGGCCTTGGCAGACGACGTTGCTGGCATTTCATCGTCTCGGCCATGACTAGACTAATTATGGATGGACTGCCGAGTGCCGACACAGAGGTAGCTACAGCCGTGGACTAACGTACTGTGTCTGCTGCTAATATAGACTGGATGATAATGAGATGAAATCAATATATATGTATATATAATATCACTAGTACTGCAGCCGGACAGGTATATATTATATATTTATTATGTAATGACTGATGACGGACCTGCTGGACACTGTCAGCTCAGCAGCACCGCAGACTGCTACAGTAAGCTACTATAGTAGTATGTATAAAGAAGAAAGAAAAAAAAAAAACACGGGTAGGTGCTAGGTGGTATACAATATTATATATATATTATATACAATTATATATATATATATAATATATATTAAACTCATAAACTGGTGGTGATTTATTAAACTGGTGGTCAGGTCACTGGTCACACTATCAGCAACTTGCAAGTAGTACTCCTGAGTCCTAAGCAGACAATCACAATATATATTATACTGGTGGTCAGTGTGGTCACAAACAATGGCAGTGTGGCTGGCACTCTGGCAGCAAAAGTGTGCACTGTACGTTATATGTACTCCTGAGTCCTGCTCTCAGACTCTAACTGCTCCCCACTGTCAGTGTCTCCCCCACAAGTCAGATAATACAGTCACACTATCTCTCTCTATCACTTCAGCAAGTACTAGTAGTAGTAGTACTCCTCCTAATGCTCCCCAAATTACTACTGTGTCTCTCTCTGTCTCACTCTCTTCTCGAATCTCTATAAACGGAGAGGACGCCAGACACGTCCTCTCCCTATGAATCTCAATGCACGTGTGAAAAATGGCGGCGACGCGCGGCTCCTTATATAGAATCCGAGTCTCGCGATAGAATCCGAGCCTCGCGAGAATCCGACAGCGTGATGATGACGTTCGGGCGCGCTCGGGTTAACCGAGCAAGGCGGGAAGATCCGAGTCGCTCGGACCCGTGTAAAAAAACATGAAGTTCGGGCGGGTTCGGATTCCGAGGAACCGAACCCGCTCATCTCTAATAGATATATCCCTGAGTGTGTGGGGGTGTCGGTACGCGTGTGTCGGCATGTCTGAAGCGGAAGGCTCTTCTAAGGAGGAGGTGGAGCATATGATTGTGGTGTCTCTGTCGGCGACACCGACACATGACTGGATGGATATGCTGAATGTTTTAAATGCAAATGTGTCTTTATTACATCAGAGGTTGGACAAAGCAGAGTCCACGGATAGAACAGGGAGTCAATCCATGGCTTTGGCTGTGTCACAGGGCCCTTCAGGGTCTCAGAAACGTCCCCTGTCCCAAGTAGCAGACAATGATACCGACACGGATTCTGATTCCAGTGTCGACTACGATGAGGCGAGGTTACACCCAAGGGTGGCCAAAAGTATTCATTATATGATTATTGCAATAAAGGATGTTTTACATATCACTGATGACCCCTCTGTCCATGACAAGAGGGTACACATGTTTAAGGAAAAGAAACCTGGGGTAACCTTTCCCCCATCTCATGAGCTGAACGCGTTATTTGAAAAGGCTTGGGAAACTCCAGACAAGAAACTGCAGATTCCCAAGAGAATTCTTATGGCGTATCCTTTCCCGACGGAATCCTCACCCAGGGTGGACAAGGCGTTAACGCGCTTGTCCAAAAAGGTGGCGCTGCCATCTCCAGACACGGCCGCCCCCAAGGATCCTGTTGATCGCAGACAGGAAACTACCTTAAAATCTATTTATACACATACGGGTACCTTGCTCAGACCGGCAATAGCGTCGGCTTGGGTTTGTAGCGCTGTTGCGGCTTGGACGGATACCTTGTCAGCTGACATTGATACCCTGGATGGGGATACCATTTTATTGACCTTAGGTCACATTAAAGACGCAGTCTTATATATGAGAGACGCTCAGAGAGACGTTGGTCTGCTAGGTTCGAGAGCCAACGCCATGGCGATTTCTGCTAGGCGAGCCCTGTGGACCCGTCAATGGTCGGGTGATGCCGACTCAAAGAAGCATATGGAAGTTTTGCCTTACAAAGGTGAGGATTTATTTGGGGAAGGTCTCGCGGACCTGGTTTCCACAGCTACCGCGGGCAAATCTACCTTTTACCTTATGTTTCCCCACAGCGAAAGAAAACACCGCAATATCAGATGCAGTCCTTTCGGTCGCATAAGTCCAGAAGAGGTCGGGGCTCTTCCTTCCTCGCCAAAGGTAAGGGTAGAGGGAAAAAGCAGTCTGCTACGGCTAGTTCCCAGGAGCAGAAGTCCTCCCCGGCTTTTGCCAAATCCACCGCATGATGCTGGGGCTGCACTGAGGGAGTCTGCGCCGGTGGGGGCACGTCTTCGACTCTTCAGCCAGGTCTGGGTTCAGTCGGACATGGATCCTTGGGCAATGGAAATTGTATCCCAAGGCTACAAGCTAGAATTCGAAGACATGCCTCCTCGCCAGTTTTTCAAATCAGCTCTACCGGCTTCTCCCCCAGAGAGGGTGATAGTTTTAGCTGCGATTCAAAAACTATGTCAACAACAAGTGGTGGTCGAGGTTCCCCTAGGTCAACAGGGGAAGGGGTACTATTCAACCCTATTTGTGGTCCCAAAACAGGATGGCTCGGTCAGACCCATTCTAAATTTAAAATCCCTAAACCTGTACTTGAAAAAGTTCACATTCAAGATGGAATCGCTCCGGGCAGCTATCTCCAGCCTGGAGGAGGGGGGGGGGATTTTATGGTGTCACTGGACATAAAGGACGCGTACCTTCATGTCCCCATATATCCCCCTCATCAGGCGTACTTGAGATTCGATGTACAGGACTGCCATTATCAGTTTCAGACGTTGCAGTTTGGGCTTTTCACGGCCCGAGGATTTTCACCAAGGTAATGGTGGAAATGATGGTGCTCCTGCGCAGGCAGGGAGTCACAATTATCCCGTACTTGGACGATCTCCTGATAAAGGCGAGATCAAGAGATCAGTTGTTGAAAAGCGTAGCGCTCTCCCTGAGAGTACTGCAGCAACACGGCTGGATTCTGAATCTACCAAAGTCACAGTTGGTGCCAGCAACTCGGCTATCGTTCTTAGGCATGATTCTGGACACGGAACAAAAGAGGGTTTTTATCCCAATGAAAAAAGCCCAGGAACTCCAGAACTTGGTCAGAGACCTGTTGAAACCGAAAAGGGTGTCAGTCCATCAATGCACTCGAGTGCTGGGGAAAATGGTGGCGTCCTACGAGGCCATCCCCTTCGGCAGGTTTCATGCGAGGACTTTTCAGTAGGATTTTCTGGACAAGTGGTCTGGGTCCCATCTTCATATTCATCAGAAAATCAGCCTGTCCCCCAAGGCCAGGGTGTCTCTCCTGTGGTGGCTGCAGAGGGCTCACCTTCTAGAGCAGAGGTTCTCAAACTCGGTCCTCGGGGGCCCACACAGTGCATGTTTTGCAGGTAACCCAGCAGGTGCACAGGTGTATTAATTACTCACTGACACATTTTAAAAGGTCCACAGGTGGAGCTAATTATTTCACTTGCGATTCTGTGAGGAGACCTGCAAAACATGCACTGTGTGTGCCCCCGAGGACCGAGTTTGAGAACTTCTGTTCTAGAGGGTCGCAGGTTCGGCATTCAGGACTGGGTTCTGGTGACCACGGACACGAGCCTCCGAGGATGGGGAGCAGTCACACAATGAAGAAACTTTCAAGGACTATGGTCAAGCCAGGAGGCTTGTCTTCACATCAACGTACTGGAATTGAGGGCCATATAGAACGGCCTGCGTCAAGCGGAGAATCTTCTTCATGACCTACCGGTTCTGATTCAGTCAGACAATGTCACAGCCGTGGCTTATGTAAACCGACAGGGCGCAACAAGGAGCAGAGTGGCAATGGCGGAAGACGCCAGGATTCTTCGCTGGGCGGAAAATCATGTAAACGCTTTGACTGCAGTCTTCATTCCGGGAGTGGACAACTGGGAAGCAGACTTCCTCAGCAGACACGATCTCCATCCAGGAGAGTGGGGACTTCATCAAGAAGTTTTTGCAGAGATAACAAGTCATTGGGGACTTCCTCAAATAGACATTGTAAAGATATAGGCAGGGGCTAATACTGTATTTGTGGTGTTTCAATCTTTATAGCGTTTAATGTACTTTTTATTCCTTCTGTTCCCATGTCTCTCTGGCTTGTGTCACTATTACCCCATGTATGTGTTCAACCATTACCCTATATATTCTGTACTATAATCTTACCCAGGTAAATACAGGTGTGCTGTGACCTGGCACCTAGTGCTGTCATGTTATGTTCTTGTAGGAGGATGCCAGTCTGGTATGAGGTTATTACAGGTTATCATTGCTATGCCTATTGAGTCCATCCTGTAATCCTTATATGGTCACACAGGAAATACATTTGAGGACCAGGTAATGTCTCTTTGAAGCTTCTCCGCCACAGGGGACAATCAGGACTTAATCCAATTTCCCTGTCATTGTCCCTTCTGTTTACTTTCCTCTGTTCCATCCTGGTCTCTGACAGACATCACGGAGCCTGACCGAGCATGTGGTCAGCAGGAGAAAGCCAGCTGTGGGAGGGAGTAGGGAAATACCTGAGGTGGGATCCCACCAATCAGGAACCTGCGTCTCCTCCCCTGGTGAGCGCGGCATGATGGGCATTTGGAAGGTTTTAAAAGAGGTTGCGCAGGTCAGCTCTGCATGTTAGTCGCAGGACTCAAGGGGTGATTCTCTGCCAGGGAACCTTGTGGAACGCATCACCATATGTACTTACTACTGCATGGACTAATCTGCTATCACTGCTGTGTAGGCTCAGTGATAGTTCTGCTGTGTGGACCTGTTTATCTGGAACTTCTGCGTGGAATTACTGTGGACCTAAATCCTCTACTGGGACTTACGATCTGGACTGCTACCTGTATACTGTTTTGGGCTATATTTACGTCTGTTTCCTGTGAATTATCTATTCCTGTGAGCAGTGAGAAATAAACCATCACTTTGGTTTCATCGGCTCTGTGTCTGAGTGATTAGAAGAACCCCGTATCTTCACAGACATGATGGCGTCACGCCTCAACAAGAAGCTTCGGAGGTATTGTGCCAGGTCAAGGGACCCTCAGGCAGTAGCGGTAGACGCCCTGGTGACACCGTGGGTGTTTCGGTCGGTCTATGTGTTTCCTCCTCTTCCACTCATCTCAAAGATATTGAGAATCATAAGACGAAAAAGAGTGCGGACAATACTCATTGTTCCGGATTGGCCTCGAAGGGCCTGGTATTCAGATCTTCAGGAAATGCTCACAGGAGATCCGTGGCCTCTTCCTCTCAGAGAGGACCTGTTGCAACAGGGGCCCTGCGTGTTCCAAGACTTACCGCGGTTACGTTTGACGGCATGGCGGTTGAACGCCGAATCCTAGCTGGAAAAGGCATTCCGGAAGAAGTCATCCCTACTCTGATGAGAGCTAGGAAGGAGGTGACGGCGAAGCATTATCACTGTATCTGGAGAATGTATGTATCTTGCTGTGAGGCCAAGAATGCTCCTACGGAAGATTTCCATCTGGGCTGTCTTCTCCGCTTTCTGCAGACAGGAGTGGATATGGACCCGAAATTAGGCTCCATTAAGGTACAGATTTCGGCCCTATCAATTTTCTTTCAGAAGGAATTGGCTTCTCTCCCAGAAGTCCAGACTTTCGTAAAGGGAGTGCTGCACATCCAGCCTCCTTTTGTGCCTCCAGTGGCGCCATGGGACCTTAACGTGGTGTTACAGTTCCTGAAGTCTCACTGGTTTGAACCTCTTCAAACAGTGGAATTAAAATTTCTCACTTGGAAGGTGGTCATGTTGTTGGCCTTGACGTCTGCAAGGAGGGTATCCGAATTGGTGGCTTTGTCTCACAAAAGCCCCTATCTGATTTTCCATGTGGATAGAGCAGAATTGATGACTTGTCCTCAATTTTTGCCAAAGGTGGTTTCATCTTTTCTATGAACCAGCCTATTGTGGTGCCTGTGGCTACGGGGGACTTGGAGGATTCCACGTCTCTTGATGTAGTCAGGGCCTTAAAAATGTATGTAGCCAGGACGGCTCCGGTTAGAAAAACAGAGGCTCTGTTTGTTCTGTATGCAGCCAACAAGATTGGCGCTCCTGCTTCTAAGCAGACTGTTGCTCGCTGGATCTGTAACACGATTCAGCAGGCTCATTCTACGGCTGGATTGCCGTTACCAAATTCGGTAAAAGGCCCATTCCAGTAGGAAGGTGGGCTCTTCTTGGGCGGCTGCCCGATGCGTCTCGGCATTACAGCTTTGCCGAGCGGCGACTTGGTTGGGTTCAAACACTTTTGCAAAATTCTACAAGTTTGATACCCTGGCTAATGAGGACCTCATGTTTGCTCAATCGGTGCTGCAGAGTCATCCGCACTCTCCCGCCCGGTCTGGAGCTTTGGTATAATCCCCATGGTCCTTACGGAGTCCCCAGCATCCTCTAGGACGTAAGAGAAAATAAGATTTTATACCTACCGGTAAATCTTTTTCTCCTAGTCCGTAGAGGATGCTGGGCGCCCGTCCGTCCCAGTGCGGACTAAATTCTGCAAGACTTGTATATAGTTTTTGCTTACATAAGGGTTATGTTACAGTTTTGATCAGTCTCAGGCTGATGCTGTTTTGTTTCATACTGTTAACAGGTTAGTATATTCCATGTTATACGGTGTGGATGGTGTGGGCTGGTATGAATCTTGCCCTTAGATAAACAAAATCCTTTCCTCTGGGCACAGTTTCTCTAACTGAGGTCTGGAGGAGGGGCATAGAGGGAGGAGCCAGTGCACGCCCATTCTAAAGTTCTTTGTGGTTCCCATGTCTCCTGCGGAGCCCGTCTATACCCCATGGTCCTTACGGAGTCCCCAGCATCCTCTACGGACTAGGAGAAAAAGATTTACTGGTAGGTATAAAATCTTATTTTTTTTTCTCTTGGGCTGTTATAGTTTACTATGCATATTTTACTGTATATTATGTTTAACTTCATGGTCTCTGTTATTTAGGGCCGTTTCATGCTTTAATATTGTCTTCCCATATTATTATTTTATATATAAAGCTATGCTTCTTACATTTTTTATGTACACTGGTGATGCCTTGTTACAATTACATATTTACTAAAAAACACAAAACAAAACATTCAACCCTAAAGTTCACCAACAGACAAAGGAAGTGCGTGAGCTAGAACATTCAAAAGAGATGCAGGCAGAATAGTTAAACTTTAACTATTGTGCCTGCATCTCTTTTGAATGTTCTTGTGTCACAACTGAGGGCCTGAGCTGACGGGAGGCAGCCTCAGTTGTAGGGGCTGAGATGTACCGGAACCTGGGAGGTTGTATCAGACCCCTGGACATGTAAGTAACATGAATAATAACTGCCCGAAGGCGTGACCACGACAACTTGGATAAAAGTCAATGATGTTTATTATGACAACTCCGCAACACAGCAGCAGTAAAAGAAAACGTAAAAGTCAGCAAAGAATAAATACAGTTCCTGGGTACTACAGGATGGCAGGAGCCACAGGGCACTGGTAGTGTTAGATAGTTCTTATGATCTTCTAGATGGAAAGTCCTTACCAGGCCCGACTGTAGCAATGGAGATAACCCAGGATTGTGCCAGCTGGTGTTCCAGGAAAAGCTGGGTTGCTGAAGATAAAACAGCTGCTGTGGATACTGGCTGGAACCAGACTGTTGTTAGCACGGAGTGGATACTGGCTGGAACCAGTTAAATAATAAATGAACTTGGGAGCGATGAAATATGAACTGAAATGTAGAACTTGAGAGCGGAGAAATAATAATACCGGTGGAGAGTGGTAAAGTGTAGAAAGGACACCGGCCCTTTAAGGGAAGCTGTACTCTGCTGGAAGCTGAGCTGGAAGCAGGTAATGTTGTAGCTGGAAACAGATGAATCCACAATGGATTGGAGAGTCAGGCTACACCGCAGGTGGAATGCTGGTGCGGGTCTCTATGGTGGAAGTCTTGAGACAGGAGCTGGAACCTGGAAGACAATCACAGGAGAGAGACAAACAGGAACTAGGTTTGACAACCAAAGCACTGACGCCTTCCTTGCTCAGGCACAGTGTATTTATACCTGCAGCAAGGAAGGGATTGGCTAGGCAATTATGCAGATTAACAATACTGACAACAGATTGGAGGAAATGATCAGCTGACAGAATCCAAGATGGCTGCGCCCATGCAGACACTTGGAGGGAAGTTTGGTTTGTAATCCATGTGGTAATGAAAACAGTAATGGCGGCGCCGGCCACTGGAGACAGGAGACGCCAGGCTGACAAGTGCACATCCAACCACGCGGACACAGCGGAGGCCGCGGCTGACGTAATCGCCACTCTGACACTCTGCATGCAGAAGCTCAGGGACGGCGGCGGAGGCCGCGGGAGACGCCATGCCAGATGTAATATGGCGCTTACTGTGACAGCGTCCCAGAGTGACAGGAGAGGATACAGGAATGTACACATCAGGATAACAGATGGAATCCGGTCCTGGAGCGCTGAGCCAGCCTTAGGAGGCATCTGATGGGTAAGAAATGGCGTCCAGATACCCGGATCGTGACAGCACCCCCCCCTTTAGGAGTGGCCCCAGGACACTTCTTTGGCTTTTGAGGAAACTTGGAATGGAATCTCCGGACCAAGGCAGGAGCATGGACATCAGAAGCATTGGTCCATGAACGTTCCTCAGGACCATAACCTTTCCAGTCAATAAGATATTGTAGTTGACCGTAACGGTGACGTGAGTCCAGGATCTTGGCCACTTCATACTCAACGCCTCGTTGAGTTTGGACTTTCGGAGTTGGAGGAAGTGAGGAATGAAACCGATTCAAGATCAGCGGTTTCAACAGGGAAACATGGAATGTCCTGGGTATTTTTAAGAAGGGAGGCAACTGGAGTCTGTAAGCAACAGGATTGATGACTTGTTCAATCTTGAAAGGACCGATATAGCGAGGTGCAAACTTCATACTGGGAACTCTTAACCTCAAATTCTTCGTGGATAACCATACCCGATCACCCACCTTGAGAGCAGGAACTGCTCGACGCTTCTTATCCGCAAACTTCTTGTACCTGAACGATGCCTTGAGCAGAGCTGATCGTACGCTCTTCCAGATATTGGCAAACTGATGCAAGGTGATATCCACTGCGGGAACAGAAGTTGCTGGAAGCGGTTGGAACTCAGGGACTTTAGGGTGGAATCCAAAGTTAGTGAAGAATGGTGTTGAAGCAGATGAAGAATGATACTGGTTGTTATGACAGAACTCGGCCCAGGGAAGTAATTGAACCCAGTCATCTTGAGAGGAGGACACATAGATGCGGAGGAAGGCCTCCAAGTCCTGATTCACCCTCTCGGTTTGACCATTGGTCTGAGGATGGTAAGCCGTGGAAAACTTTAGCTTGACTTGGAGGACTTGACATAAACTTCGCCAGAATTTGGCTGTGAATTGAACTCCTCGATCTGAGATAATTTCTTCAGGAAGACCGTGGAGTCGGAAGATCTCTTGTATGAATACTTGAGCCAACTTGGAAGCTGACGGAAGACCGGTGAGAGGAATGAAGTGTGCCATCTTGGTGAACCGGTCAACTACCACCCAGATGGTATTGAACTTGTTGCACATGGGTAAGTCTGTAATGAAATCCATCGACAAGTGGGTCCTTGGTCGACGGGGAACGGATAGTGGAACCAGTTGCCCCGCAGGCGACTGGCGGGATACTTTATGTTGGGCACACTTTGGGCAAGATGCAATAAACTCCAAGACGTCCTTTTTCAGAGTTGGCCACCAATAGGACCTAGAGATAAACTCCAGGGTTTTTTGGATACCTGTATGTCCGGCAAAACGGGAAGCATGGGCCCAATGCATGAGCTTCTTCCTTAGCATCGGCTTCACAAAACTTTTCCCTGATGGGGGCGTAGAGTCCATCCCTACCGTGGAGAATGCCAACGGATTTATAATAGGATGCTTGTCTGAAGACTCTGACTCATTTTCTTGCTCCCATGAGCGGGAAAGGGCATCGGCCTTGCGATTCTGAGAGCCCGGACAGAACTGGAGTTTAAAGTCGAACCTGGAAAAGAAAAGTGCCCATCTGGCCTGACGAGGGTTGAGACATTGTGCGCCCTTCAGGTATAAAAGGTTCTTGTGGTCTGTAAGTATGGTGATTGAATGAGAAGCTCCCTCCAACAGATACCTCCACTCTTCTAGAGCGAGCTTGATGGCTAGCAACTCCTGGTCGCCAATGGCATAGTTGCGCTCAGCTGGGGAGAACTTCCGGGAGAAGAAACTGCAAGGGTGTAAATGGCCATCTTTAGCCCTCTGAGATAACACCGCTCCTACTCCAACGGAGGAGGCATCCACCTCTAAGATGAAAGGAGAGTCGATGTCAGGCTGTTTCAGAACAGGCGCAGAGATGAACCTTTGTTTTAAAAGATGAAATGCTTGCATGGCTTCTTCAGACCACTTGGACGGGTTAGCACCCTTCTTAGTGAAAGCAGTAATAGGCGCCACAATGGTGGAAAAGTCTCGTATAAACTTTCGGTAATAGTTGGCGAACCCTAAGAACCTCTGGACCCCTTTGAGGGTTAAGGGTACCGGCCAATTTTGGATTGCTTGTAGTTTCTCAGGATCCATCTCTAGTCCGGAACCGGACACAATGTACCCTAGAAACGGAATGGACTTGACTTCAAAGACGCATTTTTCTAATTTGCAATAGAGATGATTGACACGGAGACGGGACAGAACCTCTTTAACCCAAAAACGATGTTCCTCTAAATCGTTGGCAAAAATGAGGATATCGTCTAGATAGACCACGACATGACGGTATAGAATGTCTCTGAAGATCTCATTGACAAAATGCTGGAAGACAGCTGGAGCATTGCTCAATCCGAAGGGCATGACGAGGTACTCATAATGTCCGTCACGGGTGTTAAAGGCGGTCTTCCACTCGTCACCCTCACGGATCCGGATGAGATTGTATGCACCTCGCAAGTCCAGCTTTGTAAAGATGGTAGCTCCGCTAACTCTGTCAAAGAGCTCAGTAATCAGGGGTAAAGGATAACGGTTCTTGATGGTAATGTCGTTCAAACCTCTGTAGTCGATGCACGGCCGCAGACCACCATCTTTCTTTTTTACAAAAAAGAAGCCTGCGCCGGCTGGAGAAGAAGAAGGTCGAATGAACCCCTTTGCTAGGTTCTCTTTAATATATTCCTCCATAGAATGCGTCTCAGGCAGAGACAACGGATAAGTTCGGCCTCGAGGTGGAACCTTCCCTGGAACGAGATCAATCGGACAGTCCCATTCTCTATGAGGAGGAAGGATATCAGCAGAAGCTTTACTGAACACATCCGTGAAATCTTGATATGGAGGAGGTGGAACATCAGACGACCTGGGGGAGGAAGAACAGACAGGCAATACTTTAAACAAACATGTCTCAGCACAGGAGGAACCCCATGCCAGGATTTGCGTAGTCGTCCAATCAATTGTAGGATTGTGAAGACGGAGCCATGGAAGGCCCAGGACCACAGGATGTGTGGCTCTTGGAATCACTAAAAAAGAAATAAGTTCGGAATGAAGAACTCCCACTCTCAGACGAACTGGTAGAGTCCTTAAAGAAATAACTGCATCAAAAATTTTGCTGCCATCCACGGCAGTTAAAGAAATGGACGAAGGAAGTCTCTCGGTGGGTAGGGACCACCGTTTAACATAGGCTTCGGTAATAAAGTTCCCAGCTGCTCCGGAATCAAGGAGGGCAATGACGTTCCGGTAACGTTGAGCAACTTGAAGCGAGACTGGGAGATTACAATCTTGAGGAGATGGAGAGGAGATCATTACTCCTAGCCGGCCCTCTCCTTGGCGAGCTAGGATTTGGAGTTTCCCGGACGTTTGGGACAGGCATTAATGGTGTGAGACGGAGCTGCACAATAGAGACAGAGAAACTCGGAGAGACGTCTTCGGCGCTCAGCAGGAGTTAAACGGGAACGGCCAAGTTGCATGGGCTCATCTTTAGATGGTGACGGTTGACGAGGAGGAGGAGCAGAAGATTTTGGAGCAGATGATCTTCCACGCTCAGTTGCTCTCTCTCTGAAACGTAAATCAACTTTCGTGCAGAGTGAAATTAGCTCATCTAAGTTAGAAGGTAAGTCTCTGGTAGCTAACTCATCTTTAATACGCTCAGATAAGCCATGCCAGAATGCAGCATACAGGGCCTCGTCGTTCCATGCCAGTTCGGATGCCAGGATCTGGAACTGTATCAGATATTGTCCTACAGTACATGACCCCTGGCGTAAACGGAGAATCTCGGATGAAGCTGAGGTTACCCGGCCTGGCTCGTCGAAGATGCGCCTGAATGTTGACACGAAGGCAGAGTAGGAAGATAGCAGGGTGTCGGACCTCTCCCATAACGGTGATGCCCAATCAAGGGCTGAGCCACTGAGAAGAGAAATAATGTAGGCAATTTTTGTACGGTCACTGGGAAAATTGCCAGGTTGTAGCTCAAACTGAATCTCACACTGGTTGAGAAATCCCCTGCAGAATCTTGGAGATCCGTCAAATTTTGCTGGCGTTGGAAGATGAAGACGTGGAGCAGAAATGGGTAAGGTGGGTGGGGTTATAGCTGGAGTCACTGTGGTTGACGCACCAGACGCGCCTGATCCACGGAGAGTTGTCTGAATCCCATCCAGCCGAGTAGAGAGATCCTGGAGACAGCGGATGATGTGGCCCTGTGCAGCCTCCTGATGTTCTAGTCGGGCTGCCAGTTCTTGCATCGGCCTGGCCGCTTGATCCTGGTCTCCGGCTGGATTCATTAGGTCAGTACTTACTGTCACAACTGAGGGCCTGAGCTGACGGGAGGCAGCCTCAGTTGTAGGGGCTGAGATGTACCGGAACCTGGGAGGTTGTATCAGACCCCTGGACATGTAAGTAACATGAATAATAACTGCCCGAAGGCGTGACCACGACAACTTGGATAAAAGTCAATGATGTTTATTATGACAACTCTGCAACACAGCAGCAGTAAAAGAAAACGTAAAAGTCAGCAAAGAATAAATACAGTTCCTGGGTACTACAGGATGGCAGGAGCCACAGGGCACTGGTAGTGTGAGATAGTTCTTATGATCTTCTAGATGGAAAGTCCTTACCAGGCCCGACTGTAGCAATGGAGATAACCCAGGATTGTGCCAGCTGGTGTTCCAGGAAAAGCTGGGTTGCTGAAGATAAAACAGCTGCTGTGGATACTGGCTGGAACCAGACTGTTGTTAGCACGGAGTGGATACTGGCTGGAACCAGTTAAATAATAAATGAACTTGGGAGCGATGAAATATGAACTGAAATGTAGAACTTGAGAGCGGAGAAATAATAATACCGGTGGAGAGTGGTAAAGTGTAGAAAGGACACCGGCCCTTTAAGGGAAGCTGTACTCTGCTGGAAGCTGAGCTGGAAGCAGGTAATGTTGTAGCTGGAAACAGATGAATCCACAATGGATTGGAGAGTCAGGCTACACCGCAGGTGGAATGCTGGTGCGGGTCTCTATGGTGGAAGTCTTGAGACAGGAGCTGGAACCTGGAAGACAATCACAGGAGAGAGACAAACAGGAACTAGGTTTGACAACCAAAGCACTGACGCCTTCCTTGCTCAGGCACAGTGTATTTATACCTGCAGCAAGGAAGGGATTGGCTAGGCAATTATGCAGATTAACAATACTGACAACAGATTGGAGGAAATGATCAGCTGACAGAATCCAAGATGGCTGCGCCCATGCAGACACTTGGAGGGAAGTTTGGTTTGTAATCCATGTGGTAATGAAAACAGTAATGGCGGCGCCGGCCACTGGAGACAGGAGACGCCAGGCTGACAAGTGCACATCCAACCACGCGGACACAGCGGAGGCCGCGGCTGACGTAATCGCCACTCTGACACTCTGCATGCAGAAGCTCAGGGACGGCGGCGGAGGCCGCGGGAGACGCCATGCCAGATGTAATATGGCGCTTACTGTGACAGCGTCCCAGAGTGACAGGAGAGGATACAGGAATGTACACATCAGGATAACAGATGGAATCCGGTCCTGGAGCGCTGAGCCAGCCTTAGGAGGCATCTGATGGGTAAGAAATGGCGTCCAGATACCCGGATCGTGACATCTTGCTCTTACACACTTTAGGCATGAAAAGTGTAGTGGTATTACAAGGCTGCTGCACCAATTTAATGTGCAAACTTGCACCAATTGTGCAGACAAGCAAGTCTGTTACTAAAACAAGATCAATGAGTTGATAAGTTGGAAAAACATTTCAGAGATATTGTATGGCCAAGGTCTTCCCCCTAACCTAGACATACTGTAGATGTCCACAAAAAAATCTTAAATGAAGCTGTAGAAAATGTTTTCATTACCGAAGAAAGGAATGGAGTTATTCAGTGACTTGTGTGACTCAGGCATCTGCAAGTCATCCAGTTACATTAGCCATGTGTAAGATGTACCTGCACTATAGCTTTTGAGACAGGTCTGCAGATAACACAACCTAAACCTACACTTAACATTCCATGCCAGTGATATAGGGCTGAGGTTATCAGCCAGCTTAAGATGAAAAAAAAACAAATACTGTACCTTTTGGAAGCATGGGAGAAAAGATGTTATATATATATATATATATATATATATATATATATATATATATATATATATACATATACACACACACACACACACACACACACACACACACACACACACACACACACACACACACACACACATTGAGACTATAAATCATATTAGGGAGGCTTTCATATGCCATGAATAATGCAGAGATT
This sequence comes from Pseudophryne corroboree, assembly GCF_028390025.1. Lineage (NCBI taxonomy): Eukaryota > Metazoa > Chordata > Amphibia > Anura > Myobatrachidae > Pseudophryne > Pseudophryne corroboree. Next base: position 106,660,401 of record NC_086451.1, on the reverse strand, counting down.
TCTGCTTCTGCACTTTTAAAGATATTGAGGCTATTTAGTAAATGACTAATGCAGAATAGATTGCAGATAATGTAAATTCTGCAGCACCCTCTTTCTCATGGGAGATGGAGTACTCCACCAAGCTGCAAAAAGATAGGCTTTTTGGTGAGTGCCCCCCAATAGCTAATAGCTCCACCTGAGGATGGCATCATCATGTCTGTCTTAAGGCCCATACACACTGGGCGATTTTGAGCTGAAAGCAGGTCACTTTTGGTGTGTTGAGCTGCTTTCAGCTTAAAGCCACTCAGTGTGTATGGACAAGCGCTGAGCGGTGAGTGCTGATGCGCGTTCCCGCTTCATCGCTGGCGGCCGCCGTTCATCTACTGGTATTACCAGTAGATGAACGGCGGGGTGAGCGGCTTTCCATAGCGTCCTGCTACAGAAAGCCGCTCACCCCCGCTGACATCGCTGGGCAGCGGGAAAAGCGCTCAGTGTGTATGGACCTTTACAGGGACAGCATCGCCAGGGAAAGATCTTCTGATCCCTTCCTGGAAGGCTGGGCTGTGCACGTCACATGTATTGACTAATTGTCACTATACATATAAAAACCAGATCAGAACCAGGAAATTCATTGTTTCACCACTGCTATAAGCAAAACTAAAAAGATCACCGTATGAGCTATCAGTAATTACTAGTGATGTGCACCGGAAATTTTTCGGGTTTTGTGTTTTTGGTTTTGGGTTCGGTTCCGCGGCCGTGTTTTGGGTTCGGACGCGTTTTGGCAAAACCTCACCGGAAATTTTTTGTCGGATTCGGGTGTGTTTTGGATTCGGGTGTTTTTTTCAAAAAACACTAAAAAACAGCTTAAATCATAGAATTTGGGGGTCATTTTGATCCCATAGTATTATTAACCTCAATAACCATAATTTCCACTCATTTCCAGTCTATTCTGAACACCTCACAATATTATTTTTAGTCCTAAAATTTGCCCCGAGGTCGCTGGATGGCTAAGCTAAGCGACACAAGTGGCCGACACAAACACCTGGCCCATCTAGGAGTGGCACTGCAGTGTCAGGCAGGATGGCACCTGAAAAAAATAGTCCCCAAACAGCACATGATGCAAAGAAAAAAAGAGGCGCACCAAGGTCGCTGTGTGACTAAGCTAAGCGACACAAGTGGCCGACACAAACACCTGGTCCATCTAGGAGTGACACTGCAGTGTCAGGCAGGATGGCCCTTCAAAAAAATACTCCCCAAACAGCACATGATGCAAAGAAAAATGAAAGAAAAAAGAGGTGCAAGATGGAATTGTCCTTGGGCCCTCCCACCCACCCTTATGTTGTATAAACAGGACATGCACACTTTAACGAACCCATCATTTCAGCGACAGGGTCTGCCACACGACTGTGACTGAAATGACAGGTTGGTTTGGGCCCCCACCAAAAAAGAAGCAATCAATCACTCCTTGCACAAACTGGCTCTACAGAGGCAAGATGTCCACCTCATCATCATCGTCCGATTCATCACCCCTTTCACTGTGTACATCCCCCTCCTCACAGATGATTAATTCGTCCCCACTGGAATCCACCATCTCAGGTCCCCGTGTACTTTCTGGAGGCAATTGCTGCTGGTGAATGTCTCCACGGAGGAATTGATTATAATTCATTTTAATGAACATCATCTTCTCCACATTTTCTGGAAGTAACCTCGTACACCGATTGCTGACAAGGTGAGCGGCTGCACTAAACACTCTTTCGGAGTACACACTGGAGGGAAGGCAACTTAGGTAGAATAAAGCCAGTTTCTGCAAGGGCCTCCAAATTGCCTCTTTTTCCTGCCAGTATACGTACGGACTGTCTGACGTGCCTACTTGGATGCGGTCACTCATGTAATCCTCCACCATTCTTTCAATGGTGAGAGAATCATATGCAGTGACAGTAGACGACATGTCAGTAATCGTTGGCAGGTCCTTCAGTCCGGACCAGATGTCAGCACTCGCTCCAGACTGCCCTGCATCACCGCCAGCGGGTGGGCTCGGAATTCTTAGCCTTTTCCCAGTTGCGGGAGAATGTGAAGGAGGAGCTGTTGACGGGTCACGTTCCGCTTGACTTGACAATTTTCTCACCAGCAGGTCTTTGAACCCCTGCAGACTTGTGTCTGCCAGAAAGAGAGATACAACGTAGGTTTTAAATCTAGGATCGAGCACGGTGGCCAAAATGTAGTGCTCTGATTTCAACAGATTGACCACCCGTGAATCCTGGTTAAGCGAATGAAGGGCTCCATCCACAAGTCCCACATGCCTAGCGGAATTGCTCTGTTCTAGCTCCTCCTTCAATGTCTCCAGCTTCTTTGCAAAAGCCTGATGAGGGGAATGACCTGACTCAGGCTGGCAGTGTCTGAACTGACTTCACGTGTGGCAAGTTCAAAGGGTTGCAGAACCTTGCACAACGTTGAAATCATTCTCCACTGCGCTTGAGACAGGTGCATTCCACCTCCTTTGCCTATATCGTGGCCAGATGTATAGGCTTGAATGGCCTTTTGCTGCTCCTCCATCCTCTGAAGAATATAGAGGGTTGAATTCCACCTCGTTACCACCTCTTGCTTCAGATGATGGCAGGGCAGGTTCAGGTATTTTTGGTGGTGCTCCAGTCTTCTGTACGCGGTGCCTGAACGCCGAAAGTGGCCCGCAATTCTTCGGGCCACCGACAGCATCTCTTGCACGCCCCTGTCGTTTTTTAAATAATTCTGCACCACCAAATTCAAGGTATGTGCAAAACATGGGACGTGCTGGAATTTGCCCAGATGTAATGCACGCACAATATTGCTGGCGTTGTCCGATGTCACAAATCCCCAGGAGAGTCCAATTGGGGTAAGCCATTCTGCGATGATCTTCCTCAGTTGCCGTAAGAAGTTTTCAGCTGTGTGCGTATTCTGGAAAGCGGTGATACAAAGCGTAGCCTGCCTAGGAACGAGTTGGCGTTTGCGAGATGCTGCTACTGGTGCCGCCGCTGCTGTTCTTGCAGCGGGAGGCAATACATCTACCCAGTGGGCTGTCACAGTCATATAGTCCTGAGTCTGCCCTGCTCCACTTGTCCACATGTCCGTGGTTAAGTGGACATTGGGTACAACTGCATTTTTTAGGACACTGGTGAGTCTTTTTCTGAGGTCTGTGTACATTTTCGGTATCGCCTGCCTAGAGAAATGGAACCTAGATGGTATTTGGTACCGGGGACACAGTACCTCAATCAAGTCTATAGTTGCCTCTGAATTAACGATGGATACCGGAACCACGTTTCTCACCACCCAGGCTGCCAAGGCCTGAGTTATCTGCTTTGCAGCAGGATGACTGCTGTGATATTTCATCTTCCTCGCAAAGGACTGTTGGACAGTCAATTGCTTACTGGAAGTAGTACAAGTGGTCTTCCGACTTCCCCTCTGGGATGACGATCGACTCCCAGCAGCAACAACAGCAGCGCCAGCAGCAGTAGGCGTTACACTCAAGGATGCATCGGAGGAATCCCAGGCAGGAGAGGACTCGTCAGACTTGCCAGTGACATGGCCTGCAGGACTATTGGCTTTCCTGGGTAAGGAGGAAATTGACACTGAGGGAGTTGGTGGTGTGGTTTGCAGGAGCTTGGTTACAAGAGGAAGGGATTTACTGGTCAGTGGACTGCTTCCGCTGTCACCCAAAGTTTTTGAACTTGTCACTGACTTATGATGAATGCGCTGCAGGTGACGTATAAGGTAGGATGTTCAGAGGTGGTTAACGTCCTTACCCCTACTTATTACAGCTTGACAAAGGCAACACACGGCTTGACACCTGTTGTCCGCATTTGTGTTGAAATAATTCCACACCGAAGAGCTGATTTTTTTTGTATTTTGACCAGGCATGTCAATGGCCATATTCCTCCCACGGACAACAGGTGTCTCCCCGGGTGCCTGACTTAAACAAACCACCTCACCATCAGAATCCTCCTTGTCAATTTCCTCCCCAGCGCCAGCAACACCCATATCCTCATCCTGGTGTACTTTAACACTGACATCTTCAATTTGACTATCAGGAACTGGACTGCGGGTGCTCCTTACAGCACTTGCAGGGGGCGTGCAAATGGTGGAAGGCGCAAGCTCTTCCCGTCCAGTGTTGGGAAGGTCAGGCATCGCAACCGACACAATTGGACTCTCCTTGGGGATTTGTGATTTCTAAGAACGCACAGTTCTTAGCTGTGCTTTTGCCAGCTTAAGTCTTTTCTTTTTTCTAGCGAGAGGATGAGTGCTTCCATCCTCATGTGAAGCTGAACCACTAGCCATGAACATAGGCCAGGGCCTCAGCCGTTCCTTGCCACTCCGTGTCGTAAATGGCATATTGGAAAGTTTACGCTTCTCTTCAGAAGCTTTTAATTTTGATTTTTGAGGCATTTTACTGATCTTTTGTTTTTGGATTTTACATGCTCTGTACTAAGACATTGGGCATCGGCCTTGGCAGACGACGTTGATGGCATTTCATCGTCTCGGCCATGACTAGTGGCAGCAGCTTCAGCACGAGGTGGAAGTGGATCTTGATCTTTCCCTATTTTTTTGACCTCCACATTTTTGTTCTCCATATTTTAATGCGCACAACTAAAAGGCACCACAGGTATACAATGTAGATGGATGGATAGTATACTTAATGGATGATGAGTGACGACACAGAGGTAGGTACAGCAGTGGCCTACCGTACTGCTATATACAGTATAATGGACCTGGTGGACACTGTCAGCAGACTGCTAAACTACTAGTATAAAAAAATAAGCCACCACAGGTATACAATGTAGATGGATGGATAGTATACTTTATGGATGACGAGTGACGACACAGAGGTAGGTACAGCAGTGGCCTACCGTACTGCTATATACAGTATAATGGACCTGGTGGACACTGTCAGCAGACTGCTAAACTACTAGTATAAAAAAAAAAGCCACCACAGGTATACAATGTAGATGGATGGATAGTATACTTAATGGATGACGAGTGACGACACAGAGGTAGGTACAGCAGTGGCCTACCGTACTGCTATATACAGTATAATGGACCTGGTGGACACTCAGCAGACTGCTAAACTACTAGTATAAAAAAAAAAGCCACCACAGGTATACAATGTAGATGGATGGATAGTATACTTCATGGATGACGAGTGACGACACAGAGGTAGGTACAGCAGTGGCCTACCGTACTGTTATATACAGTATAATGGACCTGGTGGACACTGTCAGCAGACTGCTAAACTACTAGTATAAAAAAAAAAAGCCACCACAGGTATACAATGTAGATGGATGGATAGTATACTTTATGGATGACGAGTGACGACACAGAGGTAGGAACAGCAGTGGCCTACCGTACTGCTATATACAGTATAATGGACCTGGTGGACACTGTCAGCAGACTGCTAAACTACTAGTATAAAAAAAAAAGCCACCACAGGTATACAATGTAGATGGATGGATAGTATACTTAATGGATGACGAGTGACGACACAGAGGTGGGTACAGCAGTGGCCTACCGTACTGCTATATACAGTATAATGGACCTGGTGGACACTCAGCAGACTGCTAAACTACTAGTATAAAAAAAAAAGCCACCACAGGTATACAATGTAGATGGATGGATAGTATACTTAATGGATGACGAGTGACGACACAGAGGTAGGTACAGCAGTGGCCTACCGTACTGCTATATACAGTATAATGGACCTGGTGGACACTCAGCAGACTGCTAAACTACTAGTATAAAAAAAAGCCACCACAGGTATACAATGTAGATGGATGGATAGTATACTTTATGGATGACGAGTGACGACACAGAGGTAGGTACAGCAGTGGCCTACCGTACTGCTATATACAGTATAATGGACCTGGTGGACACTGTCAGCAGGCTGCTAAACTACTAGTATAAAAAAAAAGCCACCACAGGTATACAATGTAGATGGATGGATAGTATACTTAATGGATGACGAGTGACGACACAGAGGTAGGTACAGCAGTGGACTACCGTACTGCTATATACAGTATAATGGACCTGGTGGACACTCAGCAGACTGCTAAACTACTAGTATAAAAAAAAAAGCCACCACAGGTATACAATTGTTAGGATCTCCTGCTCTGTACTGCCACGTCGCCATGGCAACCGGGAGGCAAGTGTTAGCGAAGTAACCTGAGCGCAGCTGATACTCCGGTCCGGGTTTTTACTGTGTAATGGTTACAGGCTCTGTGCACGGCAGGGAATCCGGCGCTGGTTTTGTGCTCACAATCTGTGAGGTCTGAGTGGGGCGTGGACAGCACCTGCTATATAAACCATCCTCTCAGGCTAGGCAAATGCTGCTGAATCTTTGTTTGTTAGTCAGTTCCAGAGAGTTAGCTAGTACTGTGTGACTTTGTATTTACTTGTTGCTTACTGCGAATAGGCCTTGGGATTCGGTACTTCATTCTGCCAATCTGGACCTAGCAGTAAGACTGGAGTCAGTTGTTTGACCTGCCGGGGTTCTTTTGCTATTCTGTGAACCCAGCAGGTTTGCGGCTGTACTCTCAGACCTGCTTGCTTAATCCTCCCTCACTGTGCAGGGCGTCCAGGTGTCAGTTTAGTGGCAGTAAGCTGAACCTGTGCCCTGCAAGTGGGGGTTAGGATTGTGGATACTCTCCTTGTGTCTATATTTCTATCTCTGACCAAGGAGTTTATTCCCACACCCGTTGGTAACCCTTTGGGGTTTTTTCTGTTGCTCTTAGCAACATCATTTCAGGTGCTCCACATGTTAAATCACTACACATCGCTTCATTGTCCGCTCTATTCCATCTGAGCATTCCTGACACTAGGGAGACACCCAATTCCTGAGCCTTTGGGCTTCTCCGTTCACTTTGTGTTTATTAGTTATTCCATCACCTCCTGTGTATGTTATGTTATACTGTCTGTGAGTTCGTTTGCTTCGCTTCCCTCTCTGTTCATACACCGGTATACTCCTGTTAGCACTGGTGTGCGTAACAACAATGTAGATGGATGGATAGTATACTTTATGGATGACGAGTGACGACACAGAGGTAGGTACAGCAGTGGCCTACCGTACTGCTATATACAGTATAATGGACCTGGTGGACACTGTCAGCAGACTGCTAAACTACTAGTATAGAAAAAAAAGCCACCACAGGTATACAATGTAGATGGATGGATAGTATACTTTATGGATGACGAGTGACGACACAGAGGTAGGTACAGCAGTGGCCTACCGTACTGCTATATACAGTATATTGGACCTGGTGGACACTGTCAGCAGACTGCTAAACTACTAGTATAAAAAAAAAAAGCCACCACAGGTATACAATGTAGATGGATGGATAGTATACTTAATGGATGACGAGTGACGACACAGAGGTAGGTACAGCAGTGGCCTACCGTACTGCTATATACAGTATAATGGACCTGGTGGACAGTGTCAGCAAACTGCTAAACTACTAGTATAAAAAAAAAAAGCCACAGGAGTGTTTTTCAGGCAGACAAACGTATACTGGTGGTCACTGTCAGCAAAACTCTGCACTGTACTCCTGCTATAGCTGCTCCCCAGTCCCCACAATTAAGCAGTGTGAGCACTCAGCACAGATATATCATGCAGCACACTGAGCACAGATATGGTATGGAGCGTTTTTTTCAGGCATAGAAGAGAACGGATAAAAAACTGGTGGTCACTATCAGCAAAACTCTGCACTGTACTCCTCCTAACAGCTGCTCCCCAATCCTCCCCACAATAGTAAAATAAACAAGCAAAGCAATCAGATCAACTGTCTCGTATATAAACGGAGAGGACGCCAGCCATGTCCTCTCCCTAGCAATCTCAATGCACGTGTGAAAATGGCGGCGACGCGCGGCTACTTATAGAATCCGAATCTCGCGAGAATCCAACAGCGGGATGATGACGTTCGGGCGCGCTCGGGTTAGCCGAGCAAGGCGGGAAGGTTCGAACCTGCCTCGGACCCGTGTAAAATGGGTGAAGTTCGGGGGGGTTCGGTTTCCGAGAAACCGAACCCGCTCATCACTAGTAATCACAGAGGCAGTCTCTTAGCAGGTGGCACTATTCCGGCATGCAGGCCCGCCATCAGGGGGGTACTGCAGGCACAGCTGTCCCGAGTCCGGCCTCTCTACCAAAGAGGGGAGGGACCGGGCTGCTCATACTGCCGCCTGCTTGCCTCCATTGTCGTCCACAGGCCCTCTCAAGATGGACACTGCCTCCGAGGAGATAGTTATTAAAGATACTAGAGGAGGCTCCAGCATCTTTAATAACTGTCCCCTCAGAGTTGGTGGCCGTTTTGGGAGGGACTCTCAATAGTTTTTCCATGAAGCAGGCTGCTGAACAGTCTGCTGCTGCGGCGGCAAGGGGGGGGGGGGGGGATTTTCGGTGGGAACGAATAGAACCCCTCACAACGAGCAGGTGCATTACTGTGTGGGGCAAAATATGGTGATAGGGGCAAGAATTTTATTTCACTTAAAAAAAATAAAAATAATAATAATATATATATATATATATATATATACACACACACATACATATACACACACACACACACACACACACACACACACACACACACACACACACACACACACATATATATATGGGGGATAGGTTGGGGGAATGGTGGCCTGCCTATTTTTTCAGTCCTGGGCCCCAGTTTCAGACGGCAGCCCTATCGGTATGACATTAATGATAAACTTACCTTTTACTATATGTCTTATCGCTGCAAATTGGTCTCCGGATCATGGCGGGCGCCATGTCTCCGGAGACCTGCGCATGCGCAGTAGACTCCGGCATATTGCCCTGAGTCAACAGCGCCGTACAGAGGAGGGGGCCCACACGGAGGTGCACACGGGCCCCCTCCTCTGTAGAAACGCCCCTGGTGGGAAGGTGGAAACACTGGGCTGGCAGGGTCAGCAATGGTGGGGGACACTGGGCTGGCAGACACTGTTAAGGGAGCATTGGCCTGCTGCTATTCAGTTTCTGCCTGGCCCCGCATACTGGCTCAGCACAGCACACTCACACCCCTTCCCCAGTGTCCCTGCATCCTCAGACCCCAGCTAAATTACCTCTGCACTGCCAGCTCTGTGCAGGGATCTGTTCACAGGTGGCGGGTCCGGCTTGCTTCATCACTCTGCTGGGTGATGTCATCTGGCGGCGGCTCCGGCACCTCCCGTATCATCAGTAATCTTGCGTCGCGTCGTGGACTGACCCCCCCTCTCCCCTCCCGTGAACTAGTGCAGCCTGGGAGAGGGTGACAAGTGTGGATCAAACCCCAGAACGCCGCGCTGCAGCTTCCCGTGGCATGACGATAACGGTTCCCTCAGTCCTCTCAGCGTGTTACTCTGACTCCCGGCACCGCCATCTTCCCGCCTAGCAGCAGCAGCCGCCGCCTGACACACTTCTGACCAATAACGTCAGAGAAAAGTCAGAGAGCATTTCCAACGGAGCGCGTCCCCGGGGACCCGCCCATTCTTAAAAAGTGAGTCCCCAGTCCTCATTTTGGGGTAAAAAATGCGCTGTAGCGCGTTTTTGCGATCACTGGGGTGACACAGAAGAAAAGAGGGAGGCAGCTGAGGTATAGGAGCAGGAAGGGTACCGGTCTGGACCTGGGAAGGGCTATCTGGATACCATTGCCTACTCACCACAATGCAGCAGCAGCAGCAGGGCAGCCCATGGCTGAGGGACGGACCAGCCAGCCACAGCATCCAAGCATGTCGGACTCTACACCAGCGGAGATGGGCAGCAGGCATAATGAGAGGTGACCAGCAGGGCAGTGGGATTCAGCGCGTACTGCGAGATTCATGAAGTTACTGCAGTTAGCTAGTCATGCTGCACAAGTGGCAAATTGCTGCGGATCCTGTGGGCCTATTTTCATTTGGGGCCTGGAGCTGCAGCTCCATCGGTATTCGTTTGGATGGTCGGTCATGTTATGGTCGACAGTCATTAGGTCGACAAATATTGATCGATATGGACACATGGACGACACATGAAAATGGTCGACACATGAAAAGGTCGACATGAGTTAAAAAAAAATATTTTGTGGAACTTTTCCATACTTTATGATCCACGTGGACTACGATTGGGAACGGTAATCTGTGCTGAGAGCAGCGAGGCACCTTGTCGCTCGCCATGCGAGGAGACGTGGTGCGCTAATTGGGGTTCCCGTCACTTTATGCAAAAAACGACACCAAAAAAGTAAAAAAACTCATGTCAACCTTTTCATGTGTCGACCATTTTCATGTGTCGATGGTATGTCCATGTTGACAATGCCAATGTCGACCAATAGTGGTCGAACTAATGACTGTCGACCATAACATGGTCGACCATTCATACCAGAACAAGCTCCATCCTCCCCATTGTTAATCCGGCCCCGGGCACCCGGGGCACATAGCACTCTTCAGGATTCCAGCCTCCTGGCCAGAGTACCAGGTGATGGCCCATCACCAACTGGGGGCACCTTTAAGTTCAAGTTCATCAGCGTACATAAAAATCTACACCTGGTCTTAGCCAAAAGGCGTCTTAGCCAAAAGGCAGAGAAGCGATGCACAGGTAGTTAGGGTAAAATTAGTATTCTATACAGGTAATGAAAACTAGGCATTAATAACTATGAGAACTGAAACATTCTATGTCTTGCACTATTTCTATGAAGGGACAAAATATGCAGCCTGGAATCAATAGAGCTCATCAATTAGGCTCCTAGAAAGTGAAACAGCACATAATATATGCTGTTTTATGTACAATTATGCTGCTTTCTGGACATTGTATGGCAATCAGGGGCGGATTGGGATCGAACACCAGCCCGGGAAATTTATGGAAGCAGTCTGGGGAGGGGGAGGAGCCTGTCAATAGGGCGGGGTCACTCCTCAGAGGTCCTGATTCTGAAAGAGACACATGGGTATATTTACTAAGGTCCCGATTTTGACCGAGATGACGTTTTTTCTTCAAAGTGTCATTTCGGGAATTTACTAAGCAAAAATCTCGGCAGTGATGAGGGCATTCATAATATTTTGGAAGTCCTAGAAAAAAATTACGAATCAATACACCATCGGTCAAATACGCCTGCAATTTGGTAGAAATCGGTCATTTACTAAAAAGTGCAAATCACAAACACTGCCGACAATAGCCAAACACTGCCGTGCAGAAATACAATTCGTGAAAAAGTGCTAAAAAAAAAACAGACCTGCTTTTTTCCCCCGCGTTTGGATAGGCATGCACGGATCCATGAGATCCGTGCATGTTTTTCAGTGGGAAGGGGTGGGAAAGTGTTAATTTCTCTGACGTCCTAGTGGATGCTGGGAACTCCGTAAGGACCATGGGGAATAGCGGGCTCCGAAGGAGGCTGGGCACTCTAGAAAGATTCATGACTACCTGGTGTGCACTGGCTCCTCCCACTATGACCCTCCTCCAAGCCTCAGTTAGATTTTGTGCCCGGCCGAGGTTGGATGCACACTAGGGGCTCTCCTGAGCTCTTAGAAAGAAAGATAGACTTAGGTTTTTTATTTTCAGTGAGACCTGCTGGCAACAGGCTCACTGCAGCGAGGGACTAAGGGGAGAAGAAGCGAACTCGCCTGCTTGCAGCCGGATTGGGCTTCTTAGGCTACTGGACACCATTAGCTCCAGAGGGATCGACCGCAGGCCCAGTCCTTGGTGTTCGGTCCCGGAGCCGCGCCGCCGTCCCCCTTACAGAGCCAGAAGCAAGAAAAGGTCCGGAAAATCGGCGGCAGAAGACATCAGTCTTCTCCAAGGTAGCGCACAGCACTGCAGCTGTGCGCCATTGCTCCTCACACACACTTCACACTCCGGTCACTGAGGGTGCAGGGCGCTGGGGGGGGGGGGCGCCCTGAGAAGCAATTATAACACCTTGGCTGGCAAAAATACCACAATATATAGCCCTAGAGACTATATATGTGGAAAATACCCCTGCCAGAATCCAGAAAAAAGCGGGAGAATAGGCCGCGGAAAAGGGGCGGAGCTATCTCCTGCAGCACACTGGCGCCATTTCTCCTTCACAGATCCACTGGAAGGAAGCTCCCTGGCTCTCCCCTGCAGTCTACACTACAAGGGTAAAAAAAAAGAGAGGGGGGGCACTAAATTTAGGCGCTGTATAAATTATATAGAAAAAGCAGCTATAGGGGACATAACTCAGTTAGTCCCTGCATTATATAGCGCTCTGGTGTGTGCTGGCATACTCTCACTCTGTCCCCCCAAAGGGCTTTTGTGGGTCCTGTCCTCTGTTGGAGCATTCCTTGTGTGTGTGCGGTGTGTCGGTACGGCTGTGTCGACATGTTTGATGAGGATAATGATGTGGAGACGGAGCAGATGCCTTTAGAAGGGATGTCACCCCCTGCGGGGCAGACACCTGAATGGTTGAGCTTATGGAAAGAAATGAGTGCACGTATAGACTCCTTACATAAGAAATTTGACGACATGCCAAATGTGGGACAGCCGACTTCTCAGCTCGTGCCTGTCCAGGCGTCGCACAGGTCATCAGGGGCTCTAAAACGCCCGCTACCTCAGACCGCAGACCCAGATGTCGACACTGATACTGACACCAGTGTCGACGACGATGAGTCTAATCTGATGCCCACTAAGGCCATTCACTGCATGATTGAGGCAATGAAAGAGGTGTTACACATTTCTGATATAAATACAGGTACCACTAAAAAGGGTATTATGTTTGGGGAGAAAAAACTACCCGTAGTTTTTCCCCCATCAGATGAATTAAATGAAGTGTGTGAAGAAGCGTGGGCTTTCCCTGATAAAAAATTGGTAATTCCTAAGAAGGTACTAATGGCGTTCCCTTTCCCGCCAGAGGATAGGTCACGTTGGGAAACACCTCCTAGGGTGGATAAAGCGCTCACACGTTTGTCAAAAAAGGTGGCACTACCGTCTCCGGCCGCCCTCAAGGAACCTGCTGATAGAAAGCAGGAGGCGATCCTGAAGTCTGCATATACACACTCAGGCATTATACTTAGGCCAGCTATTGCGTCAGCTTGGATGTGCAGTGCTGCCGCTGCGTGGTCAGATAAACTGTCAGAAAATATTGACACATTAGACAGAGACACGATCCTGTTAACCATAGACCATATAAAAGACTCAGTCTTATATATGAGAGATGCACAGAGGGAAATCTGCCGACTGGCATCTAAAGTTAGTGCATTGTCCATTTCTGCTAGGAGAGGCTTATGGACTCGCCAGTGGACAGGAGATGCAGATTCTAAAAGGCACATGGAAGTGTTGCCATATAAAGGTGAGGAATTATTTGGGGATGGTCTCTCGGACCTAGTTTCCACAGCAACGTCTGGGAAGTCAGCATTTTTACCCCATGTCCCCTCACAGCCTAAGAAGGCGCCGTTTTATCAGGTTCAGTCCTTTCGGACCCAGAAAAACAGGCGTGGAAAAGGCGGGTCTTTTCTATCCAGAGGCAGAGGTAGGGGAAAAAGGCTGCAACAAACAGCAGGTTCCCAGGAGCAAAAGTCCTCCCCCGCTTCCTCTGCCAAGTCCGCCGCATGACGGTGGGGCTCCACAGGCGGAGCCTGGTACGGTGGGGGGCCGCCTCAAGAATTTCAGCGATCAGTGGGCTCGCTCACAGGTGGATCCCTGGATCCTTCAAATAGTATCTCAGGGGTACAAACTGGAATTCGAGGCGTCTCCACCCCACCGGTTCCTAAAATCTGCCTTGCCGATTGCTCCCTCAGACAGGGAGGCGGTGCTAGCGGCAATTCACAAGCTGTATTCCCAGCAGGTGATAATCAAGGTACCCCTACTTCAACAAGGCCGGGGTTATTATTCCACACTATTTGTGGTACCGAAACCGGACGGTTCGGTGAGACCCATTTTAAATTTGAAATCCTTGAACACATACATAAAAAAATTCAAGTTCAAGATGGAACCGCTCAGGGCGGTTATTGCGAGCCTGGAAGAGGGGGATTACATGGTATCCCTGGACATCAAGGATGCTTACTTGCATGTCCCCATTTACCATCCTCACCAGGAGTACCTCAGATTTGTGGTACAGGATTGCCATTACCAATTCCAGACGCTGCCGTTTGGACTGTCCACGGCACCGAGGGTATTTACCAAGGTGATGGCGGAAATGATGATACTCCTTCGAAAAAAGGGAGTTTTAATTATCCCGTACTTGGACGATCTCCTAATAAAAGCGAGGTCCAAGGAACAGTTGTTGGTGGGAGTAGCACTATCTCAAGAGGTGCTGCACCAGCACGGCTGGATTCTGAATATCCCGAAGTCACAGCTGGTTCCGACGACACGGCTACTGTTCCTGGGTATGATTCTGGATACAGTCCAGAAAAAAGTGTTTCTCCCGGAGGAGAAAGCCAGGGAGTTGTCATCTCTAGTCAGAGACCTCCTGTAACCAAAACAGGTATCAGTGCATCGCTGCACGCGGGTCCTGGGAAAGATGGTGGCTTCTTACGAAGCAATTCCCTTCGGCAGGTTCCATGCCAGAATCTTTCAGTGGGACCTGTTGGACCAGTGGTCCGGATCGCATCTTCAGATGCATCGCTTGATAACCCTGTCTCCAAGAACCAGGGTGTCTCTACTGTGGTGGCTGCAGAGTGCCCATCTTCTAGAGGGCCGCAGGTTCGGCATACAGGACTGGGTCCTGGTGACCACGGATGCCAGCCTTCGAGGCTGGGGGGCAGTCACACAGGGAAGAAACTTCCAAGGACTATGGTCGAGTCAGGAGACTTCCCTTCACATAAATATTCTGGAACTAAGGGCCATTTACAATGCCCTAAGTCAAGCAAAATCCCTGCTCCTACACCAGCCGGTGCTGATCCAGTCAGACAACATCACGGCAGTCGCCCATGTAAATCGACAGGGCGGCACAAGAAGCAGGATGGCGATGGCAGAAGCCACAAGAATTCTCCAATGGGCGGAGAATCATGTACTAGCACTGTCAGCAGTGTTCATTCCGGGAGTGGACAACTGGGAAGCAGACTTCCTCAGCAGACACGACCTCCACCCGGGAGAGTGGGGACTTCATCCAGAAGTCTTCCAGATGCTGGTAAACCGTTGGGAAAAACCACAGGTGGACATGATGGCGTCCCGCCTCAACAAAAAGTTAAAAAGATATTGCGCCAGGTCAAGGGACCCTCAGGCGGTAGCTGTGGACGCTCTAGTGACACCGTGGGTGTACCAGTCGGTTTATGTGTTCCCTCCTCTGCCTCTCATACCAAAGGTATTGAGAATAATAAGAAAGCGAGGAGTAAACACCATTCTCGTGGTTCCGGATTGGCCGAGACGAGCGTGGTACCCGGAACTTCAAGAGATGCTCTCAGAGGACCCGTGGCCTCTACCGCTCAGACAGGACCTGCTACAGCAGGGGCCCTGTCTGTTCCAAGACTTACCGCGGCTGCATTTGACGGCATGGCGGTTGAACACCGGATCCTAAAGGAAAAGGGTATTCCGGAAGAAGTCATTCCTACGCTTATTAAGGCAAGGAAAGATGTTACGGCAAAGCATTATCACCGCATATGGCGGAAATATGTTGCATGGTGCGAGGCCAAAAAGGCCCCAACAGAGGAATTTCAACTAGGTCGATTTCTGCATTTCCTGCAAGCAGGAGTGAATATGGGCCTAAAACTAGGCTCCATTAAAGTACAGATCTCGGCTCTGTTGATTTTCTTTCAAAAAGAACTAGCTTCAGTACCTGAAGTTCAGACATTTGTGAAAGGAGTGCTGCATATTCAGCCCCCATTTGTGCCTCCTGTGGCACCTTGGGATCTCAACGTGATGTTGAGTTTCTTAAAATCACATTGGTTTGAGCCACTAAAAACCGTGGATCTGAAATATCTCACGTGGAAAGTGGTCATGTTATTGGCCTTGGCTTCAGCCAGGCGAGTGTCAGAATTGGCGGCTTTATCATGTAAAAGCCCTTATCTGATTTTCCATATGGATAGGGCAGAATTGAGGACTCGTCCCCAATTTCTCCCTAAGGTGGTGTCAGCGTTTCACCTGAACCAGCCTATTGTGGTGCCTGCGGCTACTAAGGATTTGGAGGACTCCAAGTTGCTAGACGTTGTCAGGGCCCTGAAAATATATGTTTCCAGGACGGCTGGAGTCAGAAAATCTGACTCGCTGTTTATCCTGTATGCACCCAACAAGCTGGGTGCTCCTGCTTCTAAGCAGTCTATTGCTCGCTGGATTTGTAGTACAATTCAGCTTGCACATTCTGTGGCAGGCCTGCCACAGCCAAAATCTGTGAATGCCCATTCCACAAGGAAGGTGGGCTCATCTTGGGCGGCTGCCCGAGGGGTCTCGGCTTTACAACTTTGCCGAGCAGCTACTTGGTCAGGGGCAAACACGTTTGCAAAATTCTACAAATTTGATACCCTGGCTGAGGAGGAACTGGAGTTCTCTCATTCGGTGCTGCAGAGTCATCCGCACTCTCCCGCCCGTTTGGGAGCTTTGGTATAATCCCCATGGTCCTTACGGAGTTCCCAGCATCCACTAGGACGTCAGAGAAAATAAGAATTTACTCACCGGTAATTCTATTTCTCGTAGTCCGTAGTGGATGCTGGGCGCCCATCCCAAGTGCGGATTGTCTGCAATACTTGTAAATAGTTATTGTTAACTAAAGGGTTATTGTTGAGCCATCTGTTGAGAGGCTCAGTTGTTTTCATACTGTCAAACTGGATATAGTATCACGAGTTGTACGGTGTGATTGGTGTGGCTGGTAAGAGTCTTACCCGGGATTCTAAATCCTTCCTTATTATGTGAGCTCGTCCGGGCACAGTGTCCTAACTGAGGCTTGGAGGAGGGTCATAGTGGGAGGAGCCAGTGCACACCAGGTAGTCATGAATCTTTCTAGAGTGCCCAGCCTCCTTCGGAGCCCGCTATTCCCCATGGTCCTTACGGAGTTCCCAGCATCCACTACGGACTACGAGAAATAGAATTACCGGTGAGTAAATTCTTATTTTTTTTATTAAAAAAATGCGTGGGGTCCCCCCTCCTAAGCAAAACCAGCCTCGGGCTCTTTGAGCCGTCCCTGGTTGAAAAAGTATGGGGGAAAAAAATGATAGGGGTTCCCCCATATTTAAACAACCAGCACCGGGCTCTGCGCCTGGTCCTGGTTCCAAAAATACGGGGGACAAAAAGCGTAGGGGTCCCCCGTATTTCTGAAACCAGCACCGGGCTCCACTAGCCAGATACATAATGCCACAGCCGGGGGACACTTTTATCTAGGTCCCTGCGGCCCTGGCATTACGTAACCAACTAGTCACCCCTGGCCGGGGTACCCTGGAGGAGTGGGTACCCCTTCAATCAAGGGGTCCCCCCCTCCAGCCACCCAAGGGCCAGGGGTGAAGCCCGAGGCTGTCCCCCCCATCCAAGGGCTGCGGATGGGAGGCTGATAGCCGTTTTGTCAAAAAATGAATATTGTTTTTAGTAGCAGCACTACAAGTCCCAGCAAGCCTCCCCCGCAAGCTGGTACTTGAATAACCACAAGTACCAGCATGCAGAGGAAAACCGGGCCCGCTGGTACCTGTAGTACTGCTACTAAAAAAATACCCCAATAAAAACATAAGACACACACCTTGAAAGTATAACTTTAATACATACATCCACACCTCCATATACACATACTTACCTATGTTCACACGAGGGTCGGTCCTCTTCTCCATGTAGAATCCATGGTGTACCTGTTGAAAAAATTATACTCACAAAATCCAGGGTAGATGGCTCCGCTTTTAATCCATTTGTAATCCAGGTACTTTGCAAAATAACAAAACGGACACCCGACCTCGCACTGAAAGGGGCCCCATGTTTTCACATGGGACCCCTTTCCCCGAATGCCAGGAACCCCCTCTGACTTATGTCTAAGACGGTTCCATCAGCAAATCAGGGAACGCCACGTTGTGGCACCCTCCTGATTGGCTGTGTGCTCCTGTACTGTATAACAGGCAGCACACGGCAGTGTTACAATGTAGCGCCTATGCGCTCCATTGTAACCAATGGTGGGAACTTTGTGGTCAGCGGTTGACCGAAAGTAACCTCACCGCTGACCACAAAGTTCCCACCATTGGTTACAATGGAGCGCATAGGCGCTACATTGTAACACTGCCGTGTGCTGCCTGTCATACAGTACAGGAGCACACAGCCAATCAGGAGGGTGCCACAATGTGGCACTCCCTGATTGGCTGATGAAACCGTCTTAGACATAAGTCAGAGGGGGTTCCTGGCATTCGGGGAAAGGGGTCCCATGTGAAAACATGGGGCCCCTTTCAGTGCGAGGTCGGGTGTCCGTTTTGTTATTTTGCAAAGTACCTGGATTACAAATGGATTAAAAGCGGAGCCATCTACCCTGGATTTTGTGAGTATAATTTTTTCAACAGGTACACCATGGATTCTACATGGAGAAGAGGACCGACCCTCGTGTGAACATAGGTAAGTATGTGTATATGGAGGTGTGGATGTATGTATTAAAGTTATACTTTCAAGGTGTATGTCTTATGTTTTTATTGGGGTATTTTTTTAGTAGTAGTACTACAGGTACCAGCGGGCCCGGTTTTCCTCCGCATGCTGGTACTTGTGGTTCTCCAAGTACCAGCTTGCGGGGGAGGCTTGCTGGGACTTGTAGTACTGCTACTAAAAAAAAATATTCATTTTTTGACAAAACGGCTATCAGCCTCCCATCCGCAGCCCTTGGATGGGGGGGGGGGGGACAGCCTTGGGCTTCACCCCTGGTCCTTGGGTGGCTGGAGGGGGGGGACCCCTTGATTGAAGGGGTACCCACTCCTCCAGGGTACCCCGGCCAGGGGTGACTAGTTGGTTATGTAATGCCAGGGCCGCAGGGACCTAGATAAAAGTGTCCCCCGGCTGTGGCATTATGTATCTGGCTAGTGGAGCCCGGTGCTGGTTTCAGAAATACAGGGGACCCCTACGCTTTTTGTCCCCCGTATTTTTGGAACCAGGATCAGGCGCAGAGCCCGGTGCTGGTTGCTTAAATATGGGGGAACCCCTGACATTTTTTCCCCCATATTTTTTCAACCAGGACCGGCTCAAAGAGCCCGAGGCTGGTTTGGCTTAGGAGGGGGGACCCCACGCAATTTTTTTTTGGATTTTAACACCGATTACAATTTTTAAAAAGGTGCACAATGAAGCCCAGCACAGATCTCTCAGATCCGGACGAGATTCATTGTATTAAAGTCGGCAGTGTTTTACAAGTCACTCACGTAAAACACTGCCTAAAAAAACGAATGACATCGACATCGGTAAATCCGAAAATACAGAATACGACAGCTTAGTAAATTAGTCGTAATAAATTCAAAAAGTTGCAACTTTACACTTTCGATGTCATTCGTGATTGAACTTTGACCTCAAACGGGAAAATACGAATTTTAGTAAATATACCCCACAGTTGGGGCCTTCTTTGCTTTACGTTCTGCTAATGTTTACCTGCGACTTTATGCATATGCTGCTACAATGCCCTTC
This sequence comes from Pseudophryne corroboree, assembly GCF_028390025.1. Lineage (NCBI taxonomy): Eukaryota > Metazoa > Chordata > Amphibia > Anura > Myobatrachidae > Pseudophryne > Pseudophryne corroboree. The sequence continues at coordinate 106,640,933 of NC_086451.1, read as the reverse complement.
CCTGATGTACATCTGTATGTTTGAATATACAAAGGACTGATATGCCCACTTTCAGTGTCTACTGACCGTGCAGTCATGCCTTTAATCTACTTCTGATTTTATTAATTTTTCATTCTACAAACCCCTTTTTTTAACCTTATGGGGTATATGCAATTGCGGTCGAAATGCTGCAAATGTTGAAAACCGGGGCATTTTCGACAAAAAAAACATGTCGAATTGGATTCGACAATGCAATACAGTACTTTTCGTCAAAAAACCTGCCGTTTCAGATTCGACTTTTTGCAATTCGACATTTTTCAAATTCGACATGTCTGCAATGGTAAAAATGCGTCTTTTCGACAAAAGTATACTTAATTGAAGAATGTCGATTCGACAACAGTGCTTTTCGACAGTCATTTCGTCAATTTCAGTCCACTTCATTTTGCGGTCGTGATCTAATACATTTTTTTTAAAACATGTTTGTTTGTGTTTTTTTGATTGCTAATAGCATATCTATTTATATTAGAAGGGATTATCTACTTGGTTTGTCTATTTAGGAGCCACAAGTATTATTTAATAAATTTTTTAAAATAATATTTTTTATTTTACGGACTAAAATATGGAGAGATCAGAGCATGTTTTTCAGTGGGAAGGGGTCTGAATGGGTTAAAATTTCAGAAAAAAAATGGGGAGGGTCCCCCCTCCTAAGCATAACCAGCCTCAGGTTCTTTGAGCCGGTCCTGGTTGTAAAAATATGGGGGAAAAATAGGATTTTGGTACTTACCGGTAAATCCTTTTCTCCTAGTCCGTAGAGGATGCTGAGGACTCCAAAAGGACCATGGGGTATAGGCGGGATCCGCAGGAGCTTGGGCACACTGAAAAGACTTAAGACTGGGTGTGAACTGGCTCCTCCCTCTATGGCCCTCCTCCAGACCTCAGTTATAGGAACTGTGCCCAGGAGAGACGGACATTTCGAGGAAAGGATCTTTGTGTAAACTAAGGGCTACAAACATACCAGCCCACACCACAACCATACCGTACAACCGGAGTAACAGTAAACCAGATAACAGTATGAAAAAACTACAGCAACAAGCTGAAAACAGACATACACAACCCGTGTATAAACTAAGTGAACCTACAAGAGAACACTGCAAGAAACAGTCCGCACTGGGACGGGCGCCCAGCATCCTCTACAGACTAGGAGAAAAGGATTTACCGGTAAGTACCAAAATCCTATTTTCTCTTACGTCCTAGAGGATGCTGGGGACTCCAAAAGGACCATGGGGTTTATACCAAAGCTCCAGACTGGGCGGGAGAGTGCGGACGACTCTGCAGCACCGACTGAGCAAACGCAAGGTCCTCATCAGCCAGGGAATCAAACTTATAGAACTTGGCAAAAGTGTTTGAACCCGACCAGGTAGCCGCTCGGCAAAGCTGTAAAGCCGAGACGCCCCGGGCAGCCGCCCAAGACGAGCCCACTTTTCTGGTAGAATGGGTTTTCACTGACTTCGGCACCGGTAACCCGGCCGAAGAATGAGCCTGCTGAATCGTACTACAAATCCAGCGTGCAATAGTCTGTTTTGAAGCAGGATGACCCATCTTGTTAGAAGCATACAGGACAAACAGCGCCTCAGTTTTCCTGGCAACAGCCATACGGGCGACGTAGATCTTCAAAGTCCTCACTACATCCAGAGACCTTGGAACTGCCACAGCATCCCTAGCCACCGGTACCACAATAGGTTGGTTAATGTGAAATGAAGACACCACCTTTGGTAAAAATTGTTGACGAGTCCTCAATTCTACCCTATCTGAATGAAAGATCAAGTACGGGCTGTTATGAGATAAGGCCGCCAACTCAGATACTCGCCTGGCAGATGCCAGCACCAACAGCATGACCACCTTCCAGGTGAGAAATTTCAACTCAACCTTACGCAAAGGCTCAAACCAGGAAGACATGAGAAACTGTAAGACCACGTCAAGATCCCACGGGGCCACAGGAGGCACAAATGGAGGATTGATATGCAAAACTCCTTTCACAAACGTTGGAACCTCTGGGAGGGCAGCCAATTCCCTTTGAAAGAAAATAGACAATGCCGAAATCTGCACCTTGATGGAGCCCAACTTCAGGCCTGCATCTACACCAGCCTGCAAAAAGTGGAGAAAACGCCCCAAATTAAATTCTTCCGCAGGAGCCCTTTTAGTCTCACACCAGGAAACATACTTCTTCCAAATACGGTGATAATGCTTCGCCGTAACCTCCTTCCTAGCCTTGAGGAGAGTAGGAATGACCTCTCCGGGAATACCTTTACGAGCTAAGATCTGGCACTCAACTTCTATGCCGTCAAACTCAGCCGCGGTAAGTCTGGAAACACGCATGGACCCTGCAACAACAGGTCCTCTCTTAGAGGAAGCGGCCAAGGATCTTCCACTAGTAATTCCTGAAGATCCGGATACCAGGCCCTTCTTGGCCAATCTGGAACTACGAGAATCGCCTGAACCCTTGCTCGCCGAATGATCCCCAGTACCTTTGGAATCAGAGGAAGTGGAGGAAACACATACACCGACTTGAACACCCACGGAGACACACTGGCTTGGGGGTCCCTTGACCTGGAACAATACCTTGGGAGCTTCTTGTTGAGACGAGACGCCATCATGTCTATCAGAGGGAGTCCCCAACGCTTTGTCACTTCTGCAAACACCTCTTGATGAAGAGCCCACTCTCCCGGATGGAGATCGTGTCTGCTGAGGAAGTCTGCTTCCCAGTTGTCTACTCCCGGAAAGAAGACTGCTGACAGGGCGCTCACGTGTTGTTCCGCCCAGCGAAGGATTCTTGTGGCCTCCGCCATTGCCGCTCTGCTCCTTTTGCCGCCTTGACGGTTGATATGTGCCACCGCTGTGATGTTGTCTGACTGTACCAGGACAGATAGACCCTGAAGAAGGCTTCTTGCCTGTAGCAGGCCGTTGTAAATGGCGTTTAACTCGAGAACATTTATGTGGAGACCCGCTTCCTGGAGCGACCATCTCCCCTGGAAGTTCCTGCCTTGGGTGACTGCACCCCAGCCCCGGAGACTTGCATCTGTTGTCAGAAGTACCCAGTCCAGGATACCGAACCGGCGTCCCTCTAGGAGGTGAGACCCTTGTAGCCACCACAGGAGGGAAATTCTGGCTCTGGGAGATAGACTTATCTTCCGGTGCATGTGCAGGTGAGACCCGGACCATTTGCTCAGCAAGTCCCACTGAAACACCCGGGCATGAAACCTGCCGAACGGAATGGCTTCGTATGCCGCAACCATCTTCCCCAGAACCCGCGTACATTGATGGATGGACACAGTCTTCGGCCTCAGAAGTTCCCTGACCATCGACTGCAGTTCTAGAGCCTTTTCTTGTGGAAGAAAAACTCTCTGTAACTCCGTGTCCAGAATCATGCCCAGAAAAGACAGCCGGGTGGTCGGAATCAACTGAGATTTTGGTAAATTTAGCACCCAACCGTGCTGTCGTAGCACCGACAGCACCAAATCTACACTCCTTAGCAACCTTTCCTTGGACCTCGCCTTTATCAGGAGATCGTCCAAGTACGGGATAATTGTAACCCCTTGCTTGCGAAGGAGAACCATCATTTCTGCCATAACCTTGGTGAAAACCCTCGGGGCCGTGGAAAGGCCAAACGGCAACGTGTGAAATTGGTAATGAGAATCCTGTATCGCAAACCTGTGGAAGGCCTGGTGCGATGGAAATATCGGGACGTGTAAGTAGGCATCCTTTATGTCGACTGACGCCATACAATCGCCCCCTTCTAGGCTGGAAATCACAGCTCGAAGAGATTCCATCTTGAACTTGAAAACTTTCAAGTATGGATTGAGGGATTTTAGATTCAGAATCGGTCTGACCGAACAGTCCGGTTTCGGCACGACAAATAGGCTCGAGTAGAACCCCTTCCCCCGTTGTGACTGGGGAACGGGAACAATGACCCTCTGTTGACTCAATTTTTGTATCGCTGCCAGCACCAGCTCCCTGTCCGGAAGAGACGCTGGTAAGGGCGAAACGAAAAACCGGTGAGGGGGCACCTCCCGAAACTCCAGCTTGCATCCCTGAGATACAATCTCTAGGACCCAAGGATCGAGGCCTGATTGAATCCAGACTTGACTGAAGACTCGGAGATGGCCCCCCACCTGTCCGGCCTCCCCAAGGGAAGCCCCAACGTCATGCGGTGGACTTGGTAGAGGCAGGGGAGGACTTTTGGTCCTGGGCGCCCGACACGGCAGGCGACTTCCTACCCCTTCCTTTAACCTTTAAAGCGAGGAAGGACGAACCTTTTCCACGCCTGTATTTATTGGGACGAAAGGACTACATCTGCTGATGTGGTGCCTTTTTGTGTTGTGTGGGAACATAGGGAAGAAAAGAGGACTTACCCGCCGTCGCGGTAGAGACCAGGTCCGCCAAGCCGTCCCCAAACAAGACATTACCTTTGAAGGGTAAAGCTTCCATAGCTCTCTTGGAGTCGGCATCCGCATTCCATTGATGGATCCACAATGCCCTCCTTGCCGATATTGACATGGCATTGGCTCTTGATCCCAAGAGACAAACATCCCTCGCCGCATCCTTCAGGTAATCTGCAGCGTCCTTGATATAACCAAGAGTGAGAAGAACATTATCTTTATCAAGGGTATCCATATCAGCAGCTAAATTCTCTGCCCATTTAGCAATGGCACTACTCACCCACACTGACGCCACTGCAGGCCCGAGCAATGCACCCGTATTAGCAAAAATGGACTTCAGAGACGTCTCCAGCTTGCGATCCGCCGGATCCTTGAGAGCTGCCGTGTCAGGAGACGGAAGCGCCACCTTCTTAGACAAACGAGATAGAGCTTTGTCAACATTTGGAGACGACTCCCATTTTTCCCTGTCATCAGAGGGGAAAGGATACGCCATGTAAATCCTCTTGGGAATCTGCCACCTCTTATCCGGCGACTCCCAACTTTTTCACAAAGAGTATTCATTTCATGAGAGGGGGGAAACTTCACTTCAGGTTTTTTCCCTTTGAACAAACAAATCCTTGTTTCCTGCACCGCAGGCTCATCAGAAATGTGTAAAACATCCTTTATAGCCACAATCATGTACTGATACTCTTCACTAAACGTGGATGCAAAGCAGCCTCAGAAAAATCGACCTCAGAATCAGAGTCCGTGTCGGTATCAGTATCTACCACTTGAGTAAACGGCCGCTTTTGCGAGCCCGATGGGGTCTGTACCTGAGACAAAGCCTCCTCTATGGACTTCTTCCACACCTGCGTCTGTGACTCAGACTTATCTAACCTCTTTGATAAAGAAGCTACATCCGTATTGATTGTACTTAGTAAAGTGAGTAAATCAGGTATCGGCTGCGCCGACAGACCTAAATCCAGACCCACAACCTCCTCCGGTGAATCACATTCAGCCTCAGACATGCCGACACGTTTAATCGACACACACTCAGAATGTCTCAGCTAGGGGACAGGCCCACAGTGAAGCCCAGAGAGAGGACCCAGAGGGAGTATGCCAGCTCACACCCCAGCGCCCATATATCCCTATAAGGGATATATATGACCAGCGCTGCTTTAAATAACCAGAATAATGCACCACACTGTACCCCCTCCCCTGAGATACCTCCCCGTTACTTGCGAGGAGTGACGGAGGTCCGGCCCAGCGTCTCCTTCAGCCGCGTGGAGGAGAAAAAGATGGCGCTGCGCGCTAAGCCCCGCCCCTTCCCGGCGGGCTTCAGCGCGCCAGATTTGAAAATGCCGGCGGGGGCTGAGAAACGGTGCCGAGGTACCGAAAATCCTTTTGCCGGCTTCCCGGACCCCAGTGACCTGCACCCTGTGAGTGCCGTCAATGATCGTGTGTGGGAGCATGGAGCGCAGCGTTACAGCTGGCTGTACCTGGTCACCGAAGTCTTCTGCCGTCCTGAAGTCTTCTGATCTTCTCATACTCACCTGACTTCTTTCTTCTGGCTTCTGTGAGGGGGTGACGGCGTGGCTCTGGGAACAAGCAGCTAGACGCACCAAGTGATCGAACCCTCTGGAGCTAATGGTGTCCAGTAGCCGAGAAGCAGAGCCCTTATACTAAGAAGAAGTAGGTCTGCTTCTCTCCCCTCACTCCCACGCTGCAGGGAGCCTGTAGCCAGCAGGTCTCCCTGAAAATAAAAAACCTGACAAAAGTCTTTTCCAGAGAAACTCAGTAGAGCTCCCCTAGTGAGTGTCCAGTCAGTCCTGGGCACAAATTCTAACTGAGGTCTGGAGGAGGGGCATAGAGGGAGGAGCCAGTTCACACCCAGTCTTAAGTCTTTTCAGTGTGCCCAAGCTCCTGCGGATCCCGTCTATACCCCATGGTCCTTTTGGAGTCCCCAGCATCCTCTAGGACGTAAGAGAAAAATGACATGGGATCCCCCGTATTTTAACAACCAGCACCGGGCTCTGCGTCCGGTCCTGGTGCCAAAAATACGGGGGACAAAACACATAGGGGTCCCCCGTATTTTTAACACCAGCACCGGGCTCCACTAGTCAGAGAGATAATGCCACAGCCGGGGGACACTTATATCGGTCCCTGCGGCCCTGGCATTAAATCACTAACTAGTCACCCCTGGCCATGGTACCCTGGAGGAGTGGGGACCCCTTAAATCAAGCCCCCCCCCCCCCTCCAGCCACCCAAGGGCCAGGGGTGAAGCCCGAGGCTGCCCCCCCCATCCAAGGGCGGCGGATGGGAGGCTAATAGCCTTGTGTCAAAAAAAATATAATTTTTTGTAGCAGAACTACAAGACCCAGCAAGCCTCCCCCGCAAGCTGGTACTTGGAGAACCACAAGTACCAGCATGCGGGGGGGAAACGGGCCCGCTGGTACCTGTAGTTCTACTACAAAAAAAGACCCAAATAAAAACAGTACACACACACCTTGACAGTATAACTTTATTACATACATGCACACCGACATACACACATACTTACCTATGTTGACACGAAGTGTCGGTCCCCTTGTCCACGTAGAATCCACGGGGTACCTGTAAATAAAATTATACTCACAACAATCCAGGGTAGATCGGTCCTCTTCTTAGTTTGTAATCCACGTACTTGGCAAAATACAAAAAAAGGGAAACCATGAGTAACCTCGCGGTCAACCGCTGACCGCAAAGTTCCCACCATTGGACACAATGGAGCGCCTATGCGCTACAGTGTATCTCGAGTGCGCCGCCTGACAGCTCAGACGCGCACAGCCAATCAGGAGAGTTCCACGACGTGGCGCTCCCCGATTGGCTGATTGGACCCTCTTTGACAGCAGTCACGGGGGTCCCGGCAGTTGGGGAAAGGGGTCCCATGTGTAAACATGGGACCCCTTTCAGTGCGTTGTTCGTGGTTTCCGTTATTTTATTTTGCCAAGTACGTGGATTACAAACTAAGACGAGGACCGATCTACCCCGGATTGTTGTGAGTATAATTTTATTTACAGGTACCCCGTGGATTCTACGTGGACAAGGGGACCGACACTTCGTGTCAACATAGGTAAGTGCTGTCACGATCCGGGTATCTGGACGCCATTACTTGCCTTTCAGATGTCTCCGGAGGCTGGCTCAGCGTTCCAAGGCCGGATCTCATCTGTGTCCACATTCTGCATATCCCTCCTGTCTCGCTGAGACGCTGTCACAGCGGCGCCATGTTTGAATCCTGCATGGCATCTCCTGTCCTCTGCGGCCGGCGCCGCCATTACTGTTATGTTTCCACATGGTTTCCAAACCAGCTTTCGCTCCAAGTTCTAACATGGGCGCAGCCATGTTGGATCCAATCACATGTCTCAGTTCCACCAATCCACTGCCTCTGGAATCTGCATAATTGCCCAGCCAATGCCTGCATTGCTGCAGGTATAAGTATCCTGTGCCTGGGCCAGGAAATCGTCAGTGCTTTGTTTGTCATACCTTGTTCCAGTCTCTCTCCTGTGGTTGTGTTTCCAGGTTCCAGCTCCTGTCTCCAGCATCCACCAAAGAGACCCGCACCTGCCTACCATCCTGCGGTGCAGCCTGACTCTGCAGTCCTCTGTGGCTGATCCAGTTTCCAGCTTCCAGCTATTTCATCTGCTTCCAGCAGTATCCATTACCACCGGTAATCATCCTTCAATTCCTCTGTTTCCACGCTCCCTAGCATCTTACTATATTCACTCCGTGTTTTATCACCTGGCTGGTTCCACCCAGCATTCATTCAGTGACTTTATTATCTGGCTGATTCCATTCCACATCCACTCCGTGTCTTACCACCTGGCTGGTTCCATCCAGCAATTACAACAGCTGATTCAAGTTACCAACTTCATCTGTTCCATCTACTGGCATGTTCCTTGGATATCTTCACTACTACAGCCAGGCCTGGTAAGGTTATTCCATCTATGGACTGTAAAAGCTGTTCTTACCTACCAGTGTCCTGTGTAACCATTTCATGGTCAGAGTGCTCCAGGAATCATATTATTTATCATTGCCATTATTTACCTTGAATGCGGTTTGTTTACACGGAGTCTGTTAATAAACTTTTATTTTGACTTTTACCTGGTTGTCATGGTCATACCTTCGGGTTTCCCTTTAACACTTACATGTCCAGGGGTCTGATTAAACCTCCCCGGTTTAAGTTCCTCTCAGCCCCTACAACTGAGGCTTTCTCCTGTCAGCCAAAACCCTCAGTTGTGACAGTAAGCACTGACCATATGAATCCAGCCGGAGACCAGGATCAAGCGGCCAGGCCGATGCAAGAACTGGCAGCCCGACTTGAACATCAGGAGGCTGCACAAGGCCACATCATCCGCTGTCTCCAGGATCTCTCTACGCGGCTGGACGGGATTCAAACGACCCTCCGTGGACCTGGCACGTCCGGTGCGTCCACAACAATGACACCAGCTGTAACCCCACCCACCTTACCCATTTCCATTCCACGTCTTCATCTCCCAACGCCAGCAAAATTTGATGGATCTCCAAGGTTCTGCAGGGGATTTCTTAACCAATGCGAAATCCACTTTGAGCTTCAGCCTGGCAATTTCCCCAGCGACCGTACTAAAATTGCCTATATCATTTCCCTTCTCAGCGGCTCAGCCCTTGACTGGGCATCACCTTTATGGGAGAAGTCTGATCCCCTGCTGTCCTCCTATACGGACTTTGTGGCAACATTTAGGCGCATCTTCGACGAGCCAGGCCGGGTAACCTCTGCTTCATCTGAGATTCTCCGTTTACGCCAGGGAACACGTACTGTGGGACAGTATCTCATACAGTTCAAAATCCTGGCATCCGAACTGGCATGGAACGACGAGGCCCTGTATGCTGCATTCTGGCATGGCTTATCAGAACGCATCAAGGATGAGTTAGCTACCAGAGACTTGCCCTCTAAATTGGATGAGCTAATTTCTCTTTGCACGAAGGTTGATCTACGTTTCAGAGAGAGAGCAACCGAGCGAGGAAGATCGTCTGCTCCAAAATCTTCTGCTCCTCCTCTTCGTCAACCGTCTCCATCCAAGGATGAGCCCATGCAAATTGGCCGTTCCCGTCTATCTCCCGTTGAGCGCCGAAGACGTCTCTCTGAGTCTCTGTCTCTATTGTGCAGCTCCGTCTCACATTATCAATGCCTGTCCCAAACGTCTGGGAAACTCCAAATCCTAGCTCGCCAAGGAGAGGGCCGGCTAGGAGTAATGATCTCCTCTCCATCTCCTCATGATTGTAATCTCCCAGTCTCGCTCCAAATTGCTCAACGTTACAGGAACGTCATTGCCCTCCTTGATTCCGGAGCAGCTGGGAATTTCATAACCGAAGCTTATGTTAAACGGTGGTCCCTACCCACCGAGAGACTTCCTTCGTCCATCTCCTTAACTGCAGTAGATGGCAGCAAGATTTTCAACGCAGTTATTTCTCTAAGGACTCTACCAGTTCGTCTGAGAGTGGGAGTTCTTCATGCAGAATTTATTTCCTTCCTAGTGATTCCAAGAGCCACACATCCAGTGGTTTTGGGCCTTCCATGGCTCCGTCTCCACAATCCGTCGATTGACTGGACGACTACGCAAATACTAGCATGGGGTCCTTCCTGTGCTAAGACTTGTTTGTCCAAAGTGCTTCCTGTTTGTTCTTCTTTCCCCAGGTCGTCTGATGTTCCACCTCCTCCATATCAAGACTACACGGACGTGTTCAGTAAGGCTTCTGCTGATATCCTTCCTCCTCATAGAGAATGGGACTGCCCAATTGATCTCATTCCAGGGAAGGTTCCACCTCGAGGCCGAACTTACCCGTTGTCTCTGCCTGAGATGCACTCCATGGAGGAGTACATCAAAGAGAACCTGGCGAAAGGTTTTATCCGACCTTCTTCTTCTCCAGCTGGCGCAGGCTTCTTCTTCGTTAAGAAGAAGGACGGTGGTCTGCGACCGTGCATCGATTATAGAGGTCTGAACGACATTACCGTCAAGAACCAGTATCCTTTACCTTTGATTACAGAGCTCTTCAATAGAGTCAGCGGAGCAACCATCTTTTCAAAGTTGGATTTGAGGGGTGCCTACAATCTCATCCGGATCCATGAGGGTGACGAGTGAAAGACCGCTTTTAACACCCGTGATGGACATTATGAGTACCTCGTCATGCCCTTCGGATTGAGCAACGCTCCAGCTGTCTTCCAGCATTTCGTGAATGAGATCTTCAGAGACATCTTATACCGCCATGTCGTGGTTTATCTAGATGATATCCTCATCTTTGCCAATAATCTAGAGGAACATCGTTTCTGGGTAAAGGAGGTTCTGTCCCGTCTCCGTGTCAATCATCTCTATTGCAAATTGGAGAAATGTGTCTTTGAAGTTAAATCCATTCCGTTCCTAGGTTACATTGTGTCCGGTTCCGGACTAGAAATGGATCCTGAGAAACTACAAGCAATCCAGAATTGGCCGATACCCTTAACCCTCAAAGGGGTCCAGAGGTTCTTAGGGTTCGCCAATTATTACAGAAAGTTCATACGAGACTTTTCCACCATTGTGGCGCCTATCACTGCATTAACCAAGAAGGGTGCTAACCCGTCCAAGTGGTCTGAAGAAGCTACGCAAGCTTTTCATCTTCTAAAACAACGTTTCATCTCTGCACCAGTTCTGAAACAGCCCGACACAGACTCTCCTTTCATCTTAGAGGTGGATGCCTCCTCCGTTGGAGTAGGAGCGGTGTTATCCCAGAGGGCTAAAGATGGCCATCTACATCCCTGCAGTTTCTTCTCCCAGAAGTTCTCCCCAGCTGAGCGCAACTATGCCATTGGCGACCAGGAGTTGCTAGCCATCAAGCTCGCTCTTGAGGAGTGGAGATATCTGTTGGAGGGAGCTTCTCATTCAATCACGATACTTACCGACCACAAGAATCTTTTATACCTGAAAGGCGCACAATGTCTTAACCCCCGTCAGGCCAGATGGGCACTTTTCTTTTCCAGGTTCGACTTTAAACTCCAGTTCTGTCCGGGCTCTCAGAATCGCAAGGCCGATGCCCTTTCCTGCTCTTGGGAGCAAGAAAATGAGTCAGAGTCTTCAGACAAGCATCCTATTATTAATCCGTTGGCATTCTCCACGGTAGGGATGGACTCTACGCCCCCACCAGGGAAAAGTTTTGTGAAGCCGGTGTTAAGGAAGAAGCTCATGCATTGGGCCCATGCTTCCCGTTTTGCTGGACATACAGGCATTCAGAAAACCCTCGAGTTTATCTCTAGGTCCTACTGGTGGCCAACTCTGAAGAAGGACGTCAAGGAGTTTATTGCCTTTTGCCCAAAGTGTGCCCAACACAAAGTTCCCCGCCAGTCTCCTGCGGGGCAACTGGTTCCATTATCCAAGTGGACCCATTTGTCGATGGACTTTGTTACAGATCTGCCTATATGCAATAAGTTTAATACCATCTGGGTGGTAGTTGACCAGTTCACCAAGATGGCACATTTCATACCCCTCACCGGTCTCCCGTCAGCTTCCAAGTTGGCCCAAGTGTTTATCCAAGAGATCTTCCGACTTCACGGTCTTCCTGAAGAGATCATCCCCGATCGTGGAGTATAATTTGTAGCCAAATTTTGGCGAAGTTTGTGTCAAGCCCTCCAAGTCAAGTTAAAGTTTTCTACAGCTTACCATCCTCAGACCAATGGTCAAACCGAGAGCGTGAATCAGGACTTGGAGGCCTTCCTCCGCATTTATGTGTCTTCCTCCCAAGATGACTGGGTTCAACTCCTTCCTTGGGCCGAGTTTAGCCACAACAATCAATACCATTCCTCATCCTCCTCAACACCATTCTTCATCAACTATGGATTTCACCCTAAGGTTCCAGAATTCCAACCGCTTCCAGCAACTTCTGTTCCAGCAGTGGATGTCACCTTGCGTCAGTTTTCAAACAACTGGAAGAATGTCCGCGCAGCCCTGCTTAAAGCCTCATTTAGGTACAAGAAGTTTGCCGATAGGAAGCGTAGAGCGGTTCCTGCTCTCAAGGTGGGTGATCGAGTATGGTTGTCCACGAAGAATTTGAGGTTGAGAGTTCCCAGCATGAAATTTGCTCCTCGTTACATCGGTCCTTTTAAAATTGAACAAGTCATCAATCCTGTTGCTTACAGACTCCAGTTACCTCCCTTCTTAAAAATACCCAGGACATTCCATGTTTCCTTGTTGAAACCGCTGATCCTGAATCGGTTTCATTCTGCACTTCCTCCAGCTCCTAAAGTTCAGACTCAACGGGGAGTCGAGTATGAGGTGGCCAAGATTCTGGACTCACGTTTCCGTTACGGTCAGTTGCAGTATCTTATTGACTGGAAGGGCTATGGTCCTGAAGAACGCTCTTGGACCAATGCGTCTGATGTCCATGCTCCTGCCTTGGTCCGGAATTTTTCACTCGAAGTTTCCTTTAAAACCTAAGAAGTGTCCTGGGGCCACTCCTAAAGGGGGGGGGGGGGGTGCTGTCACGATCCGGGTATCTGGACGCCATTACTTGCCTTTCAGATGTCTCCTGAGGCTGGCTCAGCGTTCCAAGGCCGGATCTCATCTGTGTCCACATTCTGCATATCCCTCCTGTCACGCTGAGACGCTGTCACAGCGGCGCCATGTTTGAATCCTGCATGGCGTCTCCTGTCCTCTGCGGCCGGCGCCGCCATTACTGTTATGTTTCCACATGGTTTCCAAACCAGCTTTCCCTCCAAGTTCTAACATGGGAGCAGCCATGTTGGATCCAATCACATGTCTCAGTTCCACCAATCCACTGCCTCTGGAAATCTGCATAATTGCCCAGCCAATGCCTGTATTGCTGCAGGTATAAGTATCCTGTGCCTGGGCCAGGAAATAGTCAGTGCTTTGTTTGTCATACCTTGTTCCATACTCTCTCCTGTGGTTGTGTTTCCAGGTTCCAGCTCCTGTCTCCAGCATCCACCAAAGAGACCCGCACCTGCCTACCATCCTGCGGTGCAGCCTGACTCTGCAGTACTCCGTGGCTGATCCAGTTTCCAGCTTCCAGCTATTTCATCTGCTTCCAGCAGTATCCATTACCACTGGTAATCATCCTTCAATTCCTCTGTTTCCACGCTCCCTAGCATCTTACTATATTCACTCCGTGTTTTATCACCTGGCTGGTTCCACCCAGCATTCATTCAGTGACTTTATTATCTGGCTGATTCCATTCCACATCCACTCCGTGTCTTACCACCTGGCTGGTTCCATCCAGCAATTACAACAGCTGATTCAAGTTACCAACTTCATCTGTTCCATCTACTGGCATGTTCCTTGGATATCTTCACTACTACAGCCAGGCCTGGTAAGGTTATTCCATCTAAGGACTGTAAAAGCTGTTCTTACCTACCAGTGTCCTGTGTAACCATTTCATGGTCAGAGTGCTCCAGGAATCATATTATTTATCATTGCCATTATTTACCTTGAATGCTGTTTGTTTACACGGAGTCTGTTAATAAACTTTTATTTTGACTTTTACCTGGTTGTCATGGTCACACCTTCGGGTTTCCTTTTAACACTTACATGTCCAGGGGTCTGATTAAACCTCCCCGGTTTAAGTTCCTCTCAGCCCCTACAACTGAGGCTTTCTCCTGTCAGCCAAAACCCTCAGTTGTGACAAGTATGTGTGTATGTCGGTGTGCATGTATGTAATAAAGTTATACTGTCACGGTGTGTGTGTACTGTTTTTATTTGGGTATTTTTTTTTGTAGTGGAACTACAGGTACTAGCGGGTCCGCTTCCCCCCGCATGCTGGTACTTGTGGTTCTCCAAGTACCAGCTTGCGGGGGAGGCTTGCTGGGTCTTGTAGTTCTGCTACAAAAAACAATATTCTTTTTTCTGACACAAGGCTATCAGCCTCCCATCCGCCGCCCTTCGATAGGGGGGACAGCCTCGGGCTTCACCCCTGGCCCTTGGGTGGCTGGAGGGGGGGGGGCTTTATTTAAGGGGTCCCCACTCCTCCAGGGTACCCCGGCCAGGGGTAACTAGTTAGTGATTTAATGCCAGGGCCACAGGGACCGATATAAAAGTGTCCCCCGGCTGTGGCATTATCTCTCTGACTAGTGGAGCCCGGTGCTGTGTTAATAATACGGGGGATCCCTACGTGTTTTGTCCACCGTATTTTTGGCACCAGGACCGGACGCAGAGCCCGGTGCTGGTTGTTAAAATACAGGTGATCCCATGTCATTCCCCCCCCCGTATTTTTACAACCAGGACCGGCTCAAAGAGCCCGAGGCTGGTTATGCTTAGGAGGGGGGACCCCACGCAATTTTTTTCAGGGCTTTTTTAAGACTTTTGTGACGTCCATGAAGTCGAATCCAGGATGCACACTATCGTCAATTGGTCCGTTTTTGGACAGCGGGACTGTCGAATCCGTTTTTATTGAATATGTCGAATTCGTGTCCCAGCGGCCGGGATTCGACTGTCGAATTGTGTCGAATCCAAAAACGGTTGAATTCCAGCCGGAATTCGACCGCAATTGCATATACCCCTTAATGTTTCAAAGTACAGGGAGGAGGAGCACACACAACATACAGCACAGTACAGGGAGGGAGCACACACTACATACAGCACAGTACAGGGAGGGAGCACACACTACGTACAGCACAGTACAGGGAGGGAGCACACACTACATACAGCACAGTATAGGGAGGGAGCATATACTAGTATAGGGAGGGAGCATATACTACATACAGCACAGTACAGGAAGGGAGCACACACTAGTACATACAGCACAGTACAGGGAGGGAGCACACACTACATACAGCCATACTTGCCTACCCTCCCGCATTCAGCGGGAGGCTCCCGCTTTTTAACTGAGCCTCCCGCTGCCCCGCAAATCTTCTGCGTCCTCCCGGTTTTTGACGTGTACTCTCTGTCAAAGCACACTGCGCATGCGCCTGTCCTAAAGTGCTGGGGGCGGAACCTGAACAAGTGGCGACCATGCATTTCTACCACTCGGAGGGGCGGAGGCTGTGGACCATTCACTATGAGTTCTAGTAAGAAGCGGGCAGGCTGACAGTGGGCACTAAGCAGCATTCTCTTCCATCCACGGAGCTCCGGATCCAATCCGCCCCTGCTGCACTGTTATTGGCCAGGGATACGCTAGTGAACCGCCCATAGTAGGCGGAGTCACAACAGGAGAGATCAGCAGCCTGGGTGATTGTGATGTAAGTCAATGTGAAAGCGAGTGGCCAGGCATAGTGCAGAACCCGGAGAGTAAGAGAGCAGTTCGGGTGAGTGACAGTCACTAGGCAGCCTGCAAGGAGTGTAATTCTAATCTGTGGCAGTTCTACACTAAGCATGGTCACTTGCTCTCCCCTCATTGCAGCTTCTCCTTTCCCTGCACCTTTCCCCCTCCCACACTGATGGACCAACTACCTGCTCGATTTAATACTGGCTGTAGTAAGGGGGCGGGGCCAATATTACTAACCCCGCCCCTTCATGATCCCCGTGAATCGCGGCATTAAGTCCCAAGGGGGCGGGACCTAATGAAGTGCCCTTCTCCTTCAGCAAACTGCAGCAGCAGCAGTGCTCCATCAGAACATGTGATAATGTATGTATAATTGTGTACATATGTGTATGCAATGTGTAAATATACATTTGCTGTATTCCTTTGTCGTGTGTGTTCTCAAAGCCCCTGTTATTACACAGGCTTTTCTATGTGCTTGTTCTCAATTATCTCCGTGTTGGTATATGCCCAGTTATTTCTATGTGCATGCAGATCTACAAGGTCTCAGAGTAGCACTGAGCAAGACAAGATCTGCACCTAAATCACAGGCTTTCTGAGGGAGGTTTGCAGTTACGATACTGGCTGCCTGTCGGGATCCCAGCAGTCGGAATATCGGTGCCGGAATCCCGACAGCTGGAGGATGTTAAGTTTAGGCACCACCCAGGGGGTTAGGGGTAGGCTGCGGGGAGGAGGGTTAGGGGTAGGCTGCGGGGAGGAGGGTTAGGGTTAGGCACCACCGGGAGGAGGTTAGGGTTAGGCACTAAGCCGGGAGGTTAGGGTTAGGAACTAAGGGGGAAGGGTTAGGCTGCGGGAAGGGGGGTTAGGGTTAGGCACCATCAGGGGAAGGTTAGGGTTAGGCATGAAGAGGGGAGGGGTAGGGGAGATGAGACGCTCTCCTGTCGGGATTTCAACTCTCAGGGTGTCGGTGTCAGTATTGTGACTGCCGGCATCCCATCCACCAGTCGATCATACTGAACCCCTCAGTGATCCTGATAGCAAACTTTAGTGGTCACATTTTACATATTGTCTGCATACTCTTCCCGCTGTGAATTAGAATTCACCCATAGAGTGGGAATAGAACCTGTGGCGAGCGGTATTGTAACCGGCGCTCTCCTGACCTCCGGTCACACATACCCAACCCATTTCTATAATGGGTGCAGTGTGTACAGTGCACATGAGCCCACACCACCCACCCTGCACCCATGTATTATACTTACTCCTCCAGAGTACCATGGCGGCGGTCCTGCAGTGTGGATACAAATCATTTTGAAAATGGCCACCAAAGCCATTTTCGGGTATTTTGCGCATGCACACCGGAGATGTCCCCAGGAACAAGGCGCTCTCTTTAAACGCACCTGTCTCCATTATCTTTATTCAGTGGAGGCGTCTTTATGAAATGTTAGCAACTGTGTTTATTTCCGTGCATGCATGTTTTTAAGTGAAAACGTGTATATGTGTGTGTGAGAGCATGCTTCAGGTTCAAATCAGGCAGCATGTCCAGATGCGTTTCCAGTAAAATAAATGTGATGTGCAAAATCAGAGGGCACTGAGCTACCCCGAGTGAAAAGATGTCACGCTCTGAAACATTGGTCTAACGATCTGTGTAATCATTCTTTCATTACTGCTTAGGATTCCTGAGTGCCGTCTGATTTTGCACATCATATGTATATTATATATATATATATATATATATATATATATATACACACACACACACACACACCACACACAAGCCTTACTCCAGCTCTGACTACTCCATCTATGTTACGATCGTATTTGGAAACCCCCCTTTCAAAATCCTGCATTTGCCACTGACGGCAGCTCAACTATGCTATTACAAGACAAAGAAAGTAGACCTGTTGAAGAGCCAGACTCAATTACAGGACCTTGGGTACTGTATACTGCTTATATAAACATTATTTTTGCTAAACCAGTGGTTCCCATACTGGCTGCCTCAATACACTAGCAGGGGAGCCCTGGGTTGGTGGTCCAGGACCAATTAAAATTATCTATGGCTGTCAATCATAAAATATGTGGACAAACAGAAGTGAATCCTGCCCTTCACCACATAAGCCTAGGGATGACATATAAACACAATTTACTTAATTTTTTTTTCCCAGAATTTTTTCAGAATTTTTCACTTGGTGCTACAGGTACATAGGGTATGGTGACCTATGAATTACGTGCTGTCTGTGCAGCGGGTGCAGGTGAAGTGTCCTGTTTCCTGGGCTGACCCCTCCATGCCCTGTGTTCCTGCTACTGCATGCCCAGTGATACCCCTTGCATTTGTGTGTATGCATGTCAGCATTGGTGCAAATTGCTGTATTACACCCACTGTGTCCTGTGTGTGCTTCTGTCAGCTGTTATACTTTTGCACATTCCTTGTGTAGTATTATTATTATTCAGGGGTCACCCAGGCCCCAAGCGGGGAAAGTGTTATTTAAATGCCGGCCACCGCGGAGTTGTGGGTAGCTATGGCCACCCAGCAGTGCACACAGGAGAAGCTGAGCTAAAGTGTGCGCTGGCAGAGGCGGCAGTGTCAGCGGTTCCAGGCTGGGCAGGGCAGGGTGTTGCAGCGGAAAGGGAACAAACTATATAGGGTATACAGAGTGTGATTTAATAGGTATATAGTGAGCAGGGGGGATCGGTATGCTACGTAGGGTACAGAGTGTGATATAATAGGTATGTAGTGAGAAGGGGGGATCGGTATGCTATGTATGGTACAGAGTGTGATATAGGTATGTAGTGAGCAGGGGGATCGGTATGCTATGTAGGGTACAGAGTGTGATATAATAGGTACGTAGTGAGCAGGGGGGATCGGTATGCTATGTAGGGTACAGAGTGTGATATAATAGGTATATAGTGAGCAGGGGGGATCGGTATGCTATGTAGGGTACAGAGTGTGATATAATAGGTATATAGTGAGCAGGGGGATCGGTATGCTATGTAGGGTACAGAGTGTGATATAATAGGTATGTAGTGAGCAGGGGGGAATCGGTATGCTATGTAGGGTACAGAGTGTGATATAATAGGTATGTAGTGAGCAGGGGGATCGGTATGCTATGTAGGGTACAGAGTGTGATATAATAGGTACGTAGTGTGCAGGGGGGATCGGTATGCTATGTAGGGTACGCAGGGTGATATAATAGGTATGTAGTGAGCAGGGGGATCGGTATGCTATGTAGGGTACAGAGTGTGATATAATAGGTATGTAGTGTGCAGGGGGGATCGGTATGCTATGTAGGGTACAGAGTGTGATATAATAGGTATGTAGAGAGCAGGGGGGATCGGTATGCTATGTAGGGTACAGAGTGTGATATAATAGGTACGTAGTGTGCAGGGGGGATCGGTATGCTATGTAGGGTACAGAGTGTGATATAATAGGTACGTAGTGTGCAGGGGGGATCGGTATGCTATGTAGGGTACGCAGGGTGATATAATATGTGTATGGTGATATAATATGTATATAGTGAGTCGGGTATATAGTGAGTAGGGTATGCAGGGTGACATAATATGTATATAGTGAGTAGGGTACTCAGGGTGATATAATATGTGTATAGTGAGTAGGGTATGCAGGGTGATATGTACCCTACCCACTGTGTGCATACTATAGCACCCTCTGGTATTCTGCTCTTTGTACTATAGTTTTCACCTGCCACTGCAGGAAACACTCCCGAGTAAAAATAGATACGCCAATGGGTGGAGCTAGACACGCCCCTTCGGGTGGAACATGACACGCCCCCTCAACGGCGCTCCTATAATCTCCCTGAAACTACTTTTCAAAAGTAGGCAAGTATGCATACAGCACAGTACAAGGAGGAAGCACACACTACATACAGCACAGTACAAGGAGGAAGCACACACACAACATACAGCACAGTACAGGGAGGGAGCACACACTACATACAGCACATTACAGGGAGGGAGCACACACTATATACAGCACAGTACAGGGAGGGAGCACACACACTACATACAGCACAGTACAGGGAGGGAGCACACACTACATACAGCACAGTACAGGGAGGGAGCACACACTACATACAGCACAGTACAGGGAGGTAGCACACACTACATACAGCACAGTACAGGGAGGGAGCACACACACTACATACAGCACAGTACAGGGAGGGAGCGCACACACTACATACAGCACAGTACAGGGAGGGGGCACACACTATATACAGCACAGTACAGGGAGGGAGCACACACTACATACAGCACAGTACAAGGAGGTAGCACACACTACATACAGCATAGTACAGGGAGGGAGCACACACAAGTAGTGCAACACAGACACAGGGGACCAGCGCAGCAGAATCTGTCCCAGTGGCCAATCCGCCCCTGATTACATACATAGCCACCACATTATTACATGAATAGCAGCACATTACACAAATAGCACCGCATTACGGGGGTAATTCCAAGTTGATCGCAGCAGGAAATTTTTTAGCAGTTGGGCAAAACCATGTGCACTGCAGGGGGGGGGGGGTTGCAGATATAACATCTGCAGAGAGAGTTAGATTTGGGTGGGTTATTTTGTTTCTGTGCAGGGTAAATACTGGCTGCTTTATTTTTACACTGCAATTTAGATTGCAGATTGAACTCACCACACCCAAATCTATCTCTCTCTGCACATGTTATATCTGCCTCCCCTGCAGTGCACATGGTTTTGCCCAAGTGCTAAAAAAGTTCCTGCTGCGATCAACTTGGAATTACCCCCTACATGTATAGCACTGCATTACACAAATAGCCTCACATAACACGAATAGCACCACATTGCAGGTCAGGCGCGCACGCAGGGGGGGTTTCCGAGTACCCAGAAACCCCCCCCCCACCCAAGCCGCCGATCATCAACTGAACTTTGACGTGTTTTTTTTTTTTGTGTACATCGCGGACAGTGTCTTCCTCTGCGCAGGCCAGCTGCACACTGAGCTGGCTACTGCATGTAGGGGGAGCTGCAGCAGCTCCTCTCAGGCAGAGTCACTCAGTGCAAGCAGCCAGCCAGCCGCGCCACGGGACTTGAGCGGCGCAGTCAGCGGGGTCCCGGACCAGCGGCGGTGAGTGACGGATCATCTCACCATCTCGCGGCCAGTGAGTGCGGGAACGGGGGGGGGGGGAGAAGCAGCCAGCAGGGACCCGGACCAGCGGCGGTGACGGATCATCATCTCGCGGCTACCAGTGAGTGCGGGAACAGGGGCAGGGGGGTGCTGGGGGGAGCTTGGGGGACCTGGTGCGTCTACCACCAACTACATGTCAGGGGTTGAAGGAGGGGCACTCTGAAATTAAATTGCTGCAGTGATTGGTGCAGCATGTACATCCCCCAGCCATCACTGTTTGTGCAAGTAGCGTGTCATGTCATGTGTATAGGTGCTGGGGGCTGTGCTTCCTGTTAATGGGTGTGTGTATATGTATTGTGTGCATGTATATTGTGTATGTATGTGTGAATGTACTGTATGTTGTGTGTGTATATATGTTCTGTGTGCATGTATACTATGTGTTTATGTATGTATGCATGTAAGCTGTGTTTATGTATGTGTGCATGTATACTGTGCGTCTATGCATGTATGTATACTGTGTGCATGTATGTATACTGTGTGTGTATGTGTATTGTGTGTCTATGCATGTATGTGTGCTGTGTGCATGTATACTGTGTGTCTATGCATGTATGTATACTGTGTGCGCATGTATGTATACTGTGTGTGCATGTGTATTGCGTGTCTGCATGTATACTGTGTGTCTCTGCATGTATGTATGCTGCTTGCATGTATGCTGTGCAAGTACGTATGCTGTGTGCATGTACAGTATGTATGTATGTATGTATGTATGTATGCTGTGTTCGTAAGTATGCTACTGTACAGTATGTGTGTATGCATGTCTATGTACACAGATGTACTGTATATGTGTGTACACACACACACACACACACACACACACACACACACACACACGTGTATATATATATTTATATATATATATACACACATATACATAGCTTGTGCTGTGTGTGTGTGTGTATATATATATATATATATGTTTATATACTGTGCTGTATGTGTGTGTGTGTGTGTGTGTGTGTGTGTGTGTGTATATACATGCATACATACATACATACATACAATCGTGTACGGTGGCACTCAGGCAAATAAAGACCGGACAACAGCCTCTGTAACCAACGTTTCAAAGACTCCTCTTTTTCGTCAGGGCATGGCCACAGAGGCTGTTGTCCTGTCTTTATTTGCCTGAGTGCCGCCGTACACGATTGTTCGCTTGGGAGGTCTCCTTGAACGGAAGGCAACGAGAAAGGTACCGTTTTGTAATGCGGAGAACTGTCGGGCTCACTGTGATATATATATATATATATTATAGTATATGGTCGGAAACCCCCCTATGAAAATCCTGCGTTTGCCACTGCAGGTATAGTACCGCACTACACATATAGCACCGCATTATACGACTAGCACCACACTACATGTATAGCACCTCATTACACAAATAGCACCTCATTACATACATAGCCACCACATTACATAAATAGGCCCATCATCATGCACAGCCATTGGGCAGCTATAGGGCTGAAGGACTTTGTATTAGAGATTGTCCCAGGGTTGGCTGTGAGTGCTGTCTGATCAGCTGGCATCCTGAGAACAAGGTACATCCTGCTCCTATCCAGTCCCCAAACCATACACTGTGACCGGGGACACCCATACACTATCATGATAATACAAATAATGTAATTAAAAATAAACTCTCTGCCGGGTTTCCTTCAGTGCTCAGTCACCGCTCTGGCCTGCTCAGTGAGAGTGCGGGAGCTAGGGTGGCGGCTGAGCTGGTTAACTTTCTCCAGGTACTCAGTTGGTAGAACAGTGTCACCACTTTTCACGACTAGCGGCATCTGGAAGTGCCCGCTAGCCTAACTTCCGGATTGCGTTCCAATGAACCGAAAGTACTGTAAGCAGTGTGAGCCAGCCCAGCCAGAGTGTGAATCGGACCGGATGAGGGGGATATGGGACCAGCCCATCAGAATCTCTCCTGGTGGGCCAATCCGCCCCTGATGACAATCAACATTTTCAGTAAGTGGTAACCCATGCAATAGAGAATCTTATACTGTTTTTCCACTGGTGGTTGCACTTGCAACTACAACGAAGAGATGGTCTGGATTCCCCAACATTCTGTAGCTTCCCTCTAAGTCTGGGGCTCCGAATCTCCAGAGAAGGGTACAAAGCAAAATTATAGCGAACACCGGTTTCAGGTAAATTGGATTGCGTTTTTTATTATTAGGAGCACACTCACCTACTGGACATTGACATTGCACCTTAGGCATTAATTTGCAGAGCAGATGTCCATCGGTTACAAAGTAACCTGTAGGTTTTTCTGTAGTACAAGTGTTCTGACTGGATAATAGGATGGTTTAGCCAATAGGCACTATTCTCCCAAAAGGGCTGTATTGGCCCATACAAGGTGATCCCCCACAGATAGTATATCTTTTAAATTACATACATACAGTAGATCAAAAACAACATTATTTAGATAGATAGATAGATAGATAGATAGATAGATAGATAGATAGATAGATAGATAAACAGACAGAGAGATGATAAATTAATGTTCATAGTATACAAACACAAAAACACAACCAGTCCCGGAAAAAAAAATGCAGTTTTGAAAAATTAAAAGGCAAAAAAATAATCAAAGAAAAAAGAAAAAGCAATGTGCCATGGTAAATCATCATCTCCCAGTGGTAACCACATATAGAAAATAGTGTAAGATTTCCCAGTGCATGATTACTACCTACTGTAGATTTAGATTGCCATACAAGGTCAGAAAGCATCAAAATTGCACCCCCATTCCATTAATACTAGATTCACAGTGTTAGCAAGGGGATCGGATTTTAGTTGACACAGTGATTTCAACTCCCAAAAAACTAAACTACACTCCACTGAACACAGAAGAATTATGTCAACTAGTATTTCTAACCCATACACCGCCAATGGAGCATGAAACGCAGCATTCAAAGCAATGTTTTTCTTACATCCTGACTATAATCTGCACTGTATGTAGATAACCCATACAAAGACACATTACTGTTTTGTTTTTTCAATAAAGTTTGTCATCTCATACTGTATATATAGTTATAGCAAGGACAGTAAACAAGGGCTACTATGCCTTTAACTCCACAAACCATGCTGTAGGAAGACAGGGTATGGGACTCGGGGTC
Source organism: Pseudophryne corroboree (assembly GCF_028390025.1). Classification (NCBI taxonomy): domain Eukaryota; kingdom Metazoa; phylum Chordata; class Amphibia; order Anura; family Myobatrachidae; genus Pseudophryne; species Pseudophryne corroboree. The sequence continues at coordinate 106,617,029 of NC_086451.1, read as the reverse complement.
GAGTGTCTAGGTCGACACCAATTAAGTCGACACCTATTGGTCGAAAGTGGCTAGGTCGACACCATAAATAGGTCGACACGGCCATTAGGTCGACATGACTTTTCCGTGTTTTTTGTGTGTCGTTTTCTTTGTAAAGTGACCGTGAAACCCAGTTAGTGCACAGTGTCCCCTCACATGGCTCGATTCGCTCGCCATGCTTTAGGCAAGGTTACCGTTCCCAATCGTGGTCCACATGGATCGTAAAGTATGAAAAAGTTTTTGCATGTTGACATTGTTCATGTCGACCTATTTATAGTGTCGACCTAGCCACTGTCGACCCAGAGCCCGGATACCAGAAGACATAAGAGTCATAAACTTGGTTTCTGCAATTCTGCATTGCAGCTATTATTCCATGACTATATTTAGACCTAAGCTAATCAAAACAAAAGTGGATAACAAATCTCTTATTAAATGCAGAACAATGACATCAATTTCATCCGAAACTTGCTTTGGATAGTTTTTGCTAACTGCAGAGAACAATAAGTAGAGACGACAATGGTATGCCTATTCGTAGTAATAAAGGGTCTCTAAATGTTTACACAGATGCCCTGGTCACCACTGTGTGAGTCACAGGCTGCCTGCCCTCCTGCTGGAATGTTAATCAGTCTCTGACACATCATCATGTTCCTTATCAGAGTCTCCCACAGCTTTGCAACACCACACAATGACAGCACATCACCTAGTTCTGCAATCTCAGCGTTGACTGTACAAGGCATGCAGGTGTTTGAGAATGTGTACAAGACTGGAGGTTATGATGAGCGACAGGACTTTATAGAACTAAAATGTATAAAGCTACATCCAAAACTAGTGATATCCAAAAAAAGACTTGTGTATAAAAATTAAATTTTAATACTGTTGCGGCATTATTCCCCCATTAACCTATATTTTAAGATCGAAGAATCTTAGCGCCATCGGCTATACTTTTTTGTTGTCTGGATTTATTATTCTCTTTTTATTGTCTGTACAATTTTATTGTGCGGGTACTGTGTTTACCCTTTGTATTGTAATTTTGTTTCTAGATAAATAAATAAAAAAATTGTCTTAAATAAAAAATTGGCAACTATTGCCTTCAAGTTCATTAATCAGACTTTTATTTCCCATACTGAATAAACAGTATAACTAGAATTGTTTTTTGGGGCCAATTTATTACAAACTGCATATTTTATGTGGTTGTGAGGAGAATTTTGGGGGGAAATTTGTGAAGGGAAAATGCTTGAATTTACCAAGTTTCTCCTGCTGGAACACGGGCTCTGATAAAGGCTCATCCCGCTGTAAACTATCATTCTGCTTCACGTGTACGGTGCATGCAAGGCCGCAGGTCTGAGCATGCATCAATACGGGAAGACGGAGAGGGATGTGGATAATCCCTCTGCTGTAAACTTTGCAATATAGGAGCCAATAGGCTATGATAGGATAATTCAGGGGTGGGGAACGTCTGGCCCGTATAAGGCTCGCAAAGTCATTTCACCTGGCCCAGTCAGGGAACCAAGGAAACTGCGGCGCAGATGGGACTAGGAGGGGGATGGCATGTGATGGAGGGGGACGGATGGAGGAGGATGTGAGTAAGGGGGACGACATCTCACAGAGGGGGCGGACGGAGGACGACGTGGGTTACCCCGGCCAAAGCAACCATGGGCGGGATGAGGAGGGGGTGTGGCCTGGCAGCCAAGAAGGACGTGGTTGCTCAGCGCGCTTTATGTATGAGTGTGTCTGCCGCGTGTCTTCTGAGCTCCTGCTGTTTTGAGACTCCTGTGCCCGGCTTCTAGCAGACCTGTTCACCGGAGGCTGCTACTGATCAGAGGAGGTGATGTGCAGGAGTCTGGATGGGACCTGTTTTGCAGTGGTGGCGAGTGCCCTGCTGGGGGCATCATGTCTACCTGGCACTATACTGGGGACATCATGGGTAACTGGCACTATACTGGGTACATTAGGGGTAACTGGCATTATGTGTATCTGGCACTACTGTGGGCATTTCTGGGGGCAATATGTGTAAGCAGCTATTACTGTGGCCATTATGTGTAAGGCGCACTAATGTAGGCATTATGTGTAAGAGTGCGAGCTTTGGGGGGTGTTTCGCTTAAAAACTGGCCCGCGAGTGATGTTAAAAAAAAAAAAATCCAAATAGCCCTTGACAGACAAAAGGATCCCCACACCTGGGATAATGCATACCTGCCGACTTTCTAGCCTTTCCTTCCGGGAGGGAGCAGCTAGGATGGCTCAAAAGGGGGCAGTCCGGGTGCATAGAGACGCAATGCCCACAGTACCAGCATTGTAAAGTGAGGAAGGGGGGTGAGGGGGGAGGAGGACTGCTATGACGCGATTCAGCACAAATCGCGTAATAGTACCCCCCGCAGCCGCACACTTTCATGAACGGTTGTGGGGGGCTTGCGGGAGGCTGCAGGGAGGGGGGATGAGGCCAGCTCCGGGAGACTTTCCTACCTTTCTGGGGGCCCGGGAGTGCAACCCGGTTTCAGGAGCCTCCCGGCCAATCCGGGTGAGTAGGCAAGTATGGGATAATGCCAAAATGTCATTAGCTGCTTGGGGGCTGCTTTTGCTGTTGAAATGAATGTACAATGGCAGATATATACAGAGATATCTGCAGCAGTCCCTACATGTCACATCCAGGTGATGCTTACATTTAGTGGGCAAACCAAAAATAAGATTTTAAACCTACCGGTAAATCTTTTTCTCCTAGTCCGTAGAGGATGCTGGGGACTCCGTAAGGACCATGGGGTATAGAAGGGCTCCACAGGAGACATGGGCACTCTAAAGACTTTAGATGGGTGTGCACTGGCTCCTCCCTCTATGCCCCTCCTCCAGACCTCAGTTAAAGAACTGTGCCCAGAGGAGACGGACAGAACGAGGAAAGGATTTTTGTTAATCTAAGGGCAAGATTCATACCAGCCCACACCATCCACACCGTATAACATGAAATATACGCAACCAGTTAACAGTATGAACAAAAACAGCATCAGCCAAAGACTGATCTTAACTGTAACATAACCCTTATGTAAGCAATAACTATATACAAGCCTTGCAGAAATATGTCCGCACTGGGACGGGTGCCCAGCATCCTCTACGGACTAGGAGAAAAAGATTTACCGGTAGGTTTAAAATCTTATTTTCTCTTACGTCCTAGAGGATACTGGGAACTCCGTAAGGACCATGGGGATTATACCAAAGCTCCAGACCGGGCGGGAGAGTGCGGATGACTCTGCAGCACCGATTGAGCAAACACGAGGTCCTCATCAGCCAGGGTATCAAACTTGTAGAATTTTGCAAAAGTGTTTGAACACGACCAAGTAGCTGCTCGGCACAGCTGTAATGCCGAGGCGCCTCGGGCAGCCACCCAAGAAGAGCCCACCTTCCTAGTGGAATGGGCCTTTACCGAATTTGGTAACGGCAATCCAGCCATAGAATGAGCCTGCTGAATCGTGTTACAGATCCAGCGAGCAATAGTCTGCTTAGAAGCAGGAGCGCCAACCTTGTTGGCTGCATACAGGACAAACAGTGCCTCCGTTTTCCTAACCCGAGCCGTCCTGGCTACATAAATTTTTAAGGCCCTGACTACATCAAGGGACGTGGAATCCTCCAAGTCACACGTAGCCACAGGTACCACAATAGGTTGGTTCATATGAAACGATGAAACCACCTTAGGCAAAAATTGAGGACGAGTCCTCAACTCTGCTCTATCCACATGGAAAATGAGATAGGGGCTTTTGTGAGATAAAGCCGCCAATTCGGAAACCCGCCTTGCATATGCCAAGGCCAACAACATGACCACCTTCCAAGTGAGAAATTTTAGTTCAAACCAGTGAGATTTTAGGAACTGTAATACCACGTTAAGGTCCCATGGTGCCACTGGGGGCACAAAAGGAGGCTGGATGTGCAGCACTCCCTTTACAAAAGTCTGGACTTCTGGAAGAGAAACCAATTCCTTCTGAAAGAAAATTGATAGGGCCGAAATCTGTACCTTAATGGAGCATAACTTTAGGCCCAAATCCACTCCTGTCTGTAGAAAGTGGAGAAAACGGCCCAGATGGAAATCTTCCGTAGGAGCATTCTTGGCTTCACACCAAGATACATACTTCCTCCAGATACGGTGATAATGTTTCGCCGTCACCTCCTGCCTAGCCTTTATTAGAGTAGGGATGACTTCCTCCGGAATACCTTTCCCAGCTAGGATTTGGTGTTCAACCGCCATGCCGTCAAACGTAACCGCGGTAAGTCTTGGAACATGCAGGGTCCCTGCTGCAACAGGTCCTCCCTGAGAGGAAGAGGCCACGGATCTTCTGTGAGCATTTCCTGAAGATCTGAATACCAGGCCCTTTGAGGCCAATCTGGAACAATGAGTATTGTCTGCACTCTTTTTCGCCTTATGATTCTCAATATTTTTGAGATGAGCGGAAGAGGAGGGAACACATAGACCGACCGAAACACCCATGGTGTCACCAGGGCGTCAACCGCTACTGCCTGAGGGTCCCTTGACCTGGCACAATACCTCCGAAGCTTCTTGTTGAGGCGAGACGCCATCATGTCTATTTGAGGAAGTCCCCAACGACTTCTTGATGAAGTCCCCACTCTCCTGGATGGAGATCGTGTCTGCTGAGGAAGTCTGCTTCACAGTTGTCCACTCCCGGAATGAAGACAGCTGACAGAGCGCTAAAGTGATTTTCCGCCCAGCGAAGAATCCTGGTGGCTTCCGCCATTGCCACTCTGCTCCTTGTCCCGCCTTGGCGGTTTACATGAGCCACGGCTGTGACGTTGTCTGATTGAATCAGAACCGGTAGGTCGCGAAGAAGTTTCTCCGCTTGTCGTAGGCTGTTGTATATGGCCCTCAACTCCAGTACGTTGATGTGTAGACAAGCCTCCTGGCTTGACCACAGTCCCTGAAAATTTCTTCCTTGTGTGACTGCTCCCCATCCTCGGAGGCTCGCATCCGTGGTCATCAAACCCAGTCTTGAATACCGAACCTGTGACCCTCGAGAAGGTGAGCACTGTGCAGCCACCACAGGAGAGAGACCCTGGCCCTGGGGGACAGGCTTATTTTCTGATGCATTTGTAAATTGGACCCCGACCATTTGTATAAAAGGTCCCACTGAAATGTCCTCGCATGGAACCTGACGAAGGGGATGGCCTTGTAGGCCGCCACCATTTTTCCATTTTTCCCAGTACTCGAGTGCATTGATGGACTTACACTCTTTTTGGTTTTAGCAGGTCCCTGACCATGTTCTGGAGTTCCTGGGCTTTTTCCTCTGGGAGAAAAACCCTCTTCTGTTCCGTGTCCAGAATCATGCCTAAGAAAGATAGCCGAGTCGTTGGAATAAACTGTGACTTTGGTAGATTTAGAATCCAGCCGTGCTGCTGCAGCACTCTCAAGGAGAGCGACACGCTTTTCAGCAATTGATCTCTCGATCTCGCTTTTATCAGGAGATCGTCCAAGTACGGGATAATTGTGACTCCCTGCCTGCGCAGGAGCACCATCATTTCCGCCATTTCCTTGGTGAAAATCCTCAGGGCCGTGGAAAGCCCAAACGGCAACGTCTGAAACTGGTAATGACAGTACTGTACAGCGAATCTCAGGTACGCCTGATGAGGGGGATATATGGGGACATGAAGGTATGCATCCTTTATGTCTAGTGACACCATAAAATACCCCCCTTCCAGGCTTGAGGTAACTGCCCGGAGCCATTCCATCTTGAATTTGAACTTTTTCAAGTACAGGTTTAGGGATTTTAGATTCAGAATGGGTCTGACCGAGCCATCCAGTTTCGGGAACACAAACAGGGTTGAATAGTACCCCAACTGGACCCCCTGCAGTTCGCCTATCGCTCGAATCGGTGTGTCGAGGATGCAGTCAACCTGGGCCTGCACTACATTCTACAGCACCTAGACATTCCCGATACCTACACGAGGGTCCTGTTTGTCGATTTCAGCTCGGCCTTCAATACAATCGTCCCCAGCATCCTCCACCCCAAATGACTTCGCCTAGGGGTCCCAGAAGCTACCTGTTCCTGGATAATAGACTTCCTGACAGATAGGACACAGGTGGTGAAAGCGGGGGAATTCACCTCTCAAACGCGGTCCATTAGTACAGGGGCCCCTCAGGGCTGTGTCCTCTCACCCCTGCTCTTCTCCCTGTACACAAATGACTGTACTTCAGAGGCGCAATCAGTAAGGATCATCAAATTCGCCGATGACACCACCGTCATCGGCCTCATCAAGGATGGGGACGAATCGGCCTATAGACGGGAAGTAGACCGGCTGTCCCAGTGGTGCATCCACAACAACCTTGAGCTCAACCCCCTCAAAACTGTCGAGATGATAGTGGACTTCAGGAAGAAGTCATCTAGTGCACCTCCGCTAACGATTGCTGACAGTGTGGTATCGCTAGTGGACTCCTTCAAGTTTCTAGGGACCACAATCTCCAGGGACCTTAAATGGGGGTCCAACGCTGACGCCTCTGTTGGGAAAGCGCAGCAGAGGTTGTTCTTCCTCAGGCAAGTAAGGAAGTTCAACATCCCACAGAAGCTTCTGCTCCTCTTCTACTCCGCGATTGTGGAGTCGGTACTGTGCTCCTCGATACTCGTATGGTACAGCTCCGCCAGCGCGAGGGACAGATGCAGGCTCCAACAGGTGGTCAGAACCGCAGAGAAGATCATCGGGGCCGACCTTCCCTCAGTCCAGGACCTGTACTTGTCCAGAGCTAAAAAGCGGGCAATGAAGATCGTAAAAGACCAGCTACACCCCAGCCACAGCATGTTTAACTTGCTTCCTTCAGGCAGGCGTTACAGGGCTGTCCCCGCCAGATCCACCAGAAGCCTCAAAAGTTTCTTTCCCCAAGCGGTCCGCCTGCTGAACTCCTGAACATTGACTGACTAGACGTAGATGTAACTAACTTGTGTCCCTACGGTATACCTATCTGTGTAACTTTACTTGCCCCCCCCCTTTCACCTGCTTAACTGTTACCTACTTGGCTGTTGTATAGCAAACCGAAGACAAATTCCTAGTATACGCAAGTATACCTGGCCAATAAAGCTGATTCTGATTCCTCTGTTGGACCAGGGGAACCTTGATAATCACTTGCTGTTGATACAGCTTTTGAATTGCAGCTAAAACTATTCCCCTCTCTGGGGGAGAGGCTGGCAAAGCCGATTTGAAAAACCGGCAAGGAGGCATGTCTTCGAATTCCAGCTTGTAGCCTTGGGATACAATTTCCATTGCCCAAGGATCCACGTCTGACTGAACCCAGACGTGGCTGAAGAGTCGAAGATGTGCCCCCACCGGCGCGGACTCCCACAGAGGAGCCCCAGCGTCATGCGGTGGATTTAGTAGAAGCCGGGGAGGACTTCTGCTCATGGGAACTAGCCGTAGCAGGCATTCTTTTCACTCTACCCTTATCTCTGGCGAGGAAGGAAGAACCCCGATCTCTTCTAGACTTATGCGACCGAAAGGACTGCATCTGATATTGTGGTATTTTCTTTTGCTGTGGGGGAACATAAGGTAAAAAAGTAGATTTACCCGCGGTAGCTGTGGAAACCAGGTCCGCGAGACCTTCCCCAAATAAAACCTCACCCTTGTAAGGCAAAACTCCCATATGCCTCTTTGAGTCGGCATCACCCGTCCATTGGCGGATCCACAGGGTTCGCCTAGCAGAAATCGCCATGGCGTTGGCTCTAGAACCTAGCAGTCCAACGTCTCTCTGAGCGTCTCTCATATAGAAGACTGCGTCTCTAATGTGAGCTAAGGTCAATAAAATGGTATCCCTATCTAGGGTATCAATGTCAACTGACAAGGTATCTACCCAAGCTGCTACAGCGCTACAAACCCAAGCCGACGCTATTGCCGGTCTGAGCAAGGCACCCGTATGCGTATAAATTGATTTAAGGTAGTCTCCTGTCTGCGATCAGCAGGACCCTTGAGGGCTGCCGTGTCCGGGGATGGTAGCGCCACCTTTTTGGACAAGCGCGTTAAAGCCTTGTCCACCTTGGGTGAGGATTCCCACCGTAACCTGTCCTGTGCCGGGAAAGGATACGCCATAAGAATTCTCTTGGGAATCTGCAGTTTCTTGTCTGGAGTTTCCCAAGCTTTTTCAAATAACTCATTCAGCTCATGAGATGGGGGAAAAGTCACCTCAGGTTTTTTTTCCCTTAAACATGCATACCCTCGTGTCAGGGACAGAGGGGTCATCTGTGATATGCAAAACATCTTTTATTGCAATAATCATATAATGAATACTTTATGGCCACCATTGGGTGTAACCTTGCATCATCGTAGTCGACACTGGAGTCAGAATCCGTGTCGGTATCAGTGTCTGCTACTTGGGACAGTGGACGTTTCTGAGACCCCGAAGGTCCCTGTGACACAGTCAAAGCCATGGATTGACTCCCTGTTTTATCACTGGACTCTGCTTTGTCCAATCTCTTATGTAATAAAGACACATTTGCGTTTAAAACATTCCACATATCCAAACAATCAGGTGTAGGCGTTGCCGACGGAGACACCACAATCATCAGCTCCACCTCCTCCCTAGAAGAGCCTTCCGCTTCAGACATGCCGACACACACGTACTGACACCCCCACACACTCAGGGATATATCTATATGGAGACAGTCCCCCAATAAGGCCCTTTGGAGAGACAGAGAGAATGCCAGCACACACCCAGCGCCACCGGACACTGGAATAAAATCCCAGTCAGTACAGCGCTTATATATATATATATATATATATATATATATATACATATATATATATATATACACATACATATATATATATATATATATATAATACTCACTGCGCCAATTAATGTGCCCCCCCCCCCTCTGTTTTGCCCTCTGGAACCGTGTTCAGCAGGGCAGAGTCCGGGGAGCCAGCTTCTCTGCAGTGTGCTGTGGAGAAAATGGCGCTGGTTAGTGCTGGAGAATCAAGCACCACCCCCTCAGCGGCGGGCTTCGGTCCCGCTCAAATTATTTATAATGGTGGGTTTTTTTTAATATACCGCCTCCGCAGTATATATTGCCTATGCCAGTGTCCCTTGAGGTTAATATTGCTGCCCAGGGCGCCCCCCCTGCGCCCTGCACCCTTACAGTGCCCGCTGTGTGTGTAACGTGTGGGAGCAATGGCGCGCAGCGTTACCGCTGCGTGTTACCTCAGTGAAGATCTGAAGTCTTCTGCCGCCTTTGAAGTCTTCTTTTCTTCTCAATACTCACCCGGCTTCTATCTTCCGTTTCTGTGAGGAGGACGGCGGCCCCGCTCTGGGATGAACGGCGAGGATGAGACCTGCGTTCCGACCCTCTGGAGCTAATGGTGTCCAGTAGCCTAAGAAGCAGAGCCTATCATCTAAGTAGGTCTGCTTCTCTCTCCTCAGTCCCACGATGCAGGGAGCCTGTTGCCAGCAGTGCTCCCTGAAAATAAAAAACCTAACAAAAAGTCTTTTTCAGAGAAACTCAGTAGAGCTCCCCTGTAATGCACCCAGTCTCCTCTGGGCACAGGATCTAACTGAGGTCTGGAGGAGGGGCATAGAGGGAGGAGCCAGTGCACACCCATCTAAAGTCTTTAGAGTGCCCATGTCTCCTGTGGAGCCCGTCTATACCCCATGGTCCTTACGGAGTCCCCAGCATCCTCTAGGATGTAAGAGAAAAATAGCTGTTTTCGGGGATGCCCATATACAGTATGTGGCGAGAAGATGATGGTATGTGTGCAGTCATACAGTGGGGATGCAGCTAATTTCCCGACAGTCGGGATCCCGGGGGTTGAAAAATCGACACCAGAATCCCAACAACAGTCAAAATGCCGGCGGTAGAAATCCCGACTGCTGCCCAATATTCCCACTAGGGTGGTGGTCCATGCCACCATCGGAGGGGGAATATAATGGTGAGGTGAGCAAAGCTTGCCACAGGGGCCGTGAGGGAACACACTGCACTCGATGTCGGGATTTTGACAGTCGGGATTCCCAACTGACGGGAAATCCTACTGAATCCATACAGTGACTCCGGACATGATCTGGCCCCTCCGCCTCAATTCCTAGCCCTACTGTGTGGCTAAACTGGAATGTAATCTAAAATGGCAAAACCAGTACAAGGGGAACCAGCATCAAACACAATCAGTGACTAGGAGAGGGCATCAATGCTTTACGAATAAAAGTAAGCAGGGTAATTATGCAGCTGGTCTCAAGTATGACCGTCATTGGACACCACATTGGCCAGTTACTTTTCTTATGCTATTTTACAGGTATTCTGACACATTTTATGCAGCCATATATACCTCCCATCTAGTGGCAGACTGGGCGAGATTGCATTCAGTGAAGAAATGAATGACAGTAGTTACATAGTACAAATGAAAGGAAAATCATCAGTGAGCTTTATTACACTCCGTGGCCTTGGCATACTTTCACAGCAACAAAGTTATCCATTGTCAAATGTTCGGCACACAGGGTTGTAAACGCCATTGTGTATATAAAATTGCCTCCCCTTGGTTTTGTTTTAGAAGTTCTGGGATATTACAAGGTGCTAAAATGCTTTCATTCATACGCTGCAAAATCTACAATAAAGCCTTTTAAGGATTTTGCTCTGCCCTCCACATTCAAATCCTGTGAAAGGACCACTGCAGCCTGCACCAAATTAGGTGCATATATAGGTCTTGCCAGTGGCGGAACTAGCGAGCGGTGGGCCCATGTGCGACAAAATGCTTTGGGCCCCCCTCCCATCCAAGTCCCCTGGAGAGGATCTGGTGAGGGGGACCTGCTCAGGGCCAGAGAAATGGATACCTAAGCAACAGTGCCGTAATTAGTAAATTTAGTGCTGTGTGCAAGAAACGGCATCGGAGCCCCACCCCTCTATGTAAAACAGGGGCAGTGTGCGCCGTAGGCACGCGGGGAAAAATAGGGGTGTGGCTTCATGGGGAAGGGGTGTGGCCACAAAATAATAGCAATTCATATAACGGTGCACAGTAGTCTCCATTATTCAAATTACGCCGCACGGTAGCACCACTACACCAGGTAGAGCCCCTTTTACACCTTACGGCGAATAGATTCCCCTTTTTACACATTACGGCAGACAGCGTCAACCTTTTACACATTACGGCAGACAGCGTCCCCCTTTTTACACATTACGGCAGACAGCGTCCCCTTTTTACACATTACGGTAGACAGCGTTCCCTTTTTACACATTACGGCAGACAGCGTACCCTTTTTTACACATTACGGCAGACAGCGTCCCCTTTTTTTTTTTTTTTTTACACATTACGGCAAACAGCGTTCCCTTTTTTACACATTACGGCAAACAGCGGCCCCTTTTTTACACATTACGGCAGACAGCATCTCCTTTTTACACATTACGGCAGACAGCGTTCCCTTTTTACACATTACGGCAGACAGCGTCCCCTTTTTTACACATTACGGCAAACAGCGTCCCCTTTTTTATACGATAGATAGATAGAATAGATATACTTACCGTTTCCGCTGGCTCAGGCTCCTCGTGCAGCTTCTGGCAGGGGAGAAGAAGGAGGAGGGAGGGGGACTCGGGAGCCGCAGCAGAACAGTGTAATTGGTGGAGGCGCTGCTGCTGCGTTCCCTCACCTTTACCATAGGCTGCCCTCCGCCGCTGTGAATGCTGGGAAGCGCATCCCAGCATTCACAGAAACTCTGTACACTAACAGGCCCAGTTTTTTACCTAATTTTCCCTGAATATCATGTAGAAATGTCATTTTTGTATGTAAGTAACTAGATTATTTACCAGATTCTGAACACAAGAATTAATCACAGATCTCCCCTGGCATCAAACTAAAGGTGCAGACTGCACTCCTTAGACTTGCAGACATATGGGGTGTACAGCGTGTGTACAGGCACACCCCTTAACCTACAGAAAACTCTACTTAAAGCATGTCCTTCACGTATCTCAGCCGACTCAGGCTGGAGTAGTTTCACATCGACCATCTTGGATTCAAGGCTGCCTCTTCCCTGGAAGCTGGCTTAGAAGTGGGGAGGAGACAACAGCAGTGCCTGATGCTGGTCTCCCAGATGATTAGTCTATTGCCCCAGGAGCCGCCTGTGCACACCTATGCCGCAGACCCCATTTTTCATCAGTGGGGATTGCGGTCTGGCCCAATTTGTCAAGCTCTGAGCTAGGCCTTGTTAGCCAATTGCATCTTAAGAAAAACATTGATAAATAATGTGCATGAATTGGCCACTGGAATCAACCACTGATCGTGAGAAAATGAAGAGATGAGTGCTATACTACACAGTATTCTATACAACGGTCCTAATATGACAAGCACACCTGTGGCAGAGAACAAAGTAGTTTCAGCATAGTACAAAGCAGTTGTCTCTGCAATATGTTGGCCCACAGACTCTTAACATCTTCACTTCTGTAATACTGATGTACCCTACAAACCTTTGTGACAGCAGTTTCTGAAGGAGCTGCAGTATGACCTGTGCTTATAGTTATAATGCAGGAAAGCTGTCTCAAAAACACACCTGATGAAACGTGTCAGGTTGGAATACGTTACCAAGTGACTTAGCTTTACACAGATTAGTTTCCTCTCAGCTACACTGTAATCTTGTTAGCACGTCTACACAACAGTGACTTAACTCCCTGACTGCCAAGGCCACAGTCAACAACTTTGGAAGTCATTTACCAAGTGAAAACTGATGACTGCACAGCACAAGAATAGCTGACACATGGTTTATAGAGAAAGATGGAGGTGTTTCCAGAGGTGCAAAATATTGCACAAGCGAAGGTGAGGAGTTCAGCAGAATTAGGGCATTGACTGTAAAGTGTGGAGAGGAGCAGGTACCGAACCTTTAGCTATAAGTACAGAAATCAGATTTATTTTAGCGGAGCTAGGGGGTATATCTACTAAACGTTGACTTTCATCTTTTTTAAATCAAATTTCATGTTTCATGTTTTTTTTTTTAAATCGAATTTCAAATCAATGAAAATCGATCTAAATCAATGTTAGGTTTCCATGGCTAAAACACACATTTACTAATGTTTAAAACTGAATGTAAAAAAATCATCTGTTCGCAAATTTAAATTAATCAAAATTGAAGGAAACACATTTCCAGTGCATTACGAACAACAGAATAAGCTTCACGCACAAACCTACCACATGTGGTAAAAACAGTACACATTTCTCCCTCACTTTTATTATTGAGCCATAAATGAGGCTACACTACGACATAAGGGCTAACTTAACATATTGGCACACTGGGCAGCTGCCCACAACCCCACAATTCTAATTCTAGGGACCTTCGAGATGGGAAGGGCCAGAGGCATCTGCCACTGGGATGGTGCCTCTAGAGCTTCTTGGGAGGCTGGTAGAGAATGCTGCCAGTCTGCTCTGATTGTGAATTACTCAGTCAGAGCAGCCAGGAAGAATTCCCTACCTGCCTCCCAGCCTGCAGCCAGATAGTGAATGGCTGTGAGCATGCTGATTGGTGGATTGCTGGAGCTAGTCACCAGAGTACTGACAGCTACTCCTTGTATGGAAGCATGTGGAGAGACAGGGGCTGCAGGAGGGGTAAGTTATGATTTTTTGACATTAATTCCAATGAATGGGTGGGTAGGGGCCCCAGTTCGTCGCATTACACATGGCCTAAAATGTTGTTAAGACACGACAGCCCTGTATGAGATAAGTGGACAGGTGTAGTGAAATGAAAGTGTCAGGAAGTCAGTTGCAATGACATTTACACTTTGGCACAGTGCAACTCTGAAGATTATTGCGCCTCTCTGAACACATAAGCAAAGTTTTCATTTGTGGAGAGATCTCCAGAGAGAGAGATCTGTAGACCTTCTAGATGCACCAACTCAAAATCAAGATATTTGTTCTGTATGGATGACTTCATGTACATTATGCTGCATGGATAACTTCCTTGAAGTTCTCATTGAGTAAAATATTGTGTTATTATGCTGCCTACTGTCACATGAAATAAAATAAATTGGGTTAACATTTATTGTTATTATTATTATTAGGCTACCAGATGTCATTACTATATTGTTTAAAATGGGAGGGTATCGGGATCCTGACGCTTGGGATGCCAGTAGTCAAAATATTGACAGCAGTATCCCAACGCTGAGGATCCCAACACCTAGCAGGTAAGTATGTAAAATCTAATGCCTAACCTCCCTAACCCTCCTTACCAGCAGCCTGACCCTAACCCTCCCCTTCCCAGACACAGTTTACCTCTGAGCGGTGCTGGTAATCGTTCATTCAGGATCCCGACGTTCAAGATTTCAGCACCATCATTGATATCCATGTCGAGATCCTGGCATCGCGAGAGCCGATTGAAAAGTAATGAGACTGGCTCTGTTTTTCTGACCCATAGGTAGACGGGGCAAGGCTATGTTGGTTATTGAGATGCTCATACATCGATGTGTCTGAACCTGCAGCTGGACTGCCATATTGTTCTTTGTTTGGTCACAGCAAGTAGAAGATCTTCGTGCTTTTTGTCATGGTGGATGAGAAAGACATGTCTATGAGATTACGTAGGAGATGTGTGATTTAATTTTTTGTTAAGCTTGGAAAAAGTGGAAATGAAACTCATGAAATGCTGCACCAAGCATACTGTGGAGAAACAATTAGTCATGCTGCAGTATTTCGATGCATTTTCAGTTCCTTTGTCACAATATGCTGAACCCGTTTGAATGAGATGCCGAGTGAAGCTGAAAGTTCACGTAAAGTTACTCTTCTGTCATTTTGCAACATCTCTGCAGTTTTGGCAATGTTGACATCTGTAACCGCAGTGGATGGTCTCCCAGAACTTGCGTTGTCAGTCACTCATGTATTACCATCTTTGAAGTGCTTTCACCAGTGAAATACTGCAGCACAGCTAATTGTTTCTCCACCGTATGCTTGCTGTAACATTTCACGAGTTTCATTACCACATTTTCCAAGTTTAATACAAAATTCAATCACACATCTCTGACATAGGGGTATATTCAATTAAGGTCGAAACTGCCGTCTTGTCGAAAAGACGTCAGTTTTCGACTTTTTCAGGTCGGAAGGGGTTCCAACCTATTCAGTCCCGAGCATTATTATTCTTCAAGTCGGGGGAATTCGACTTGTCGAATAGTACGTGAATCGGCGGTATAGCTGCCGATTTGCGTACTTCTGCGGGAAACCGGGCCAAATTCGACAGGTTTTGGCCCTGTTTCCGACCATCTAAGTCGAATTAAGATGTGGGACCTGAGAGGAGGAGAGGGGGAGAGCCTCGGGCAGACGAGGGAGAGCAGTGGGGAGACAGGGGATAGCAGTGCTACAGCACTGCGCTGCAGGAGGATGTGTAATAGCCGCCACTCACGGCAGCGTCCACCCGGCTCCAGCAAGTGAGGTCCCGCTTGCTGGAGCCGAGTGGACGCTGCCGTGAGGTCTGGCGGCGGTGCCACATCCTCCTGCAGCGCTGCTGTCCACAGTCTGCCCGTGGCTCTCCCCCCTCTCCCCCCCTTATCTCAATTCGACTTTTTTAAAGTCGAATTGAGATGTGCTTTGAATAGCCCTTGTTGGATCCATTTTGACAAATGCATGTCGGAATGGATCCGACCCTAATCGAATATACCCCATAATCTCACAGACACATCTTTCTCAACCGCCATGAAGAAATGTATGAAGATACTTCACTCGCTGTAATCAAACAATTAACAATATGGCAGTACAACCGCAGGTTCAGACACATCGATGTATGAGCATCTCAATAACCAGCATAGCTTTGCCGTGTCTACTTATGGGACAGAAAAACAGTGACAGTCTTATTACTGTTCAATCTGCCCTACATTATATATATATATATAGATATATATATATATATATATATATAGAGAGAGAGAGAGAGAGAGAGAGAGAGAGAGATACACGTATATACATACACATAAATACAGAAACACACACACACACACACACACACACACACACACACACACACACACACACACACACACACACTATAGTATTCATCTACCAATTATGCATTATTTGCCAGACTCCCCTTATGCTGCCTTCATTTTGTATTTTTGCTTTGCAGACCCTAAATGGAAAAGCATGACCAGTTCAGCATATCTAATTCCTTATCTTTAAAAAGTTCAAGTAATGACATAAAACAGCCTGTCAGAGGGTGTAAAGCAGGCACATTCTGTTCACATAGCAGACTGCAGACTTACTGTAGCAATATAGGACAGAATGTTTAGTGCAGTGCAACTACAAAGGGGCATATACTGTAGATCATGAAACAATCGTGCAATGAGAATTTTTAATTTTCAATTCTCATTGTATTCTCTCACAATTTTTTTTCAGTATTCATTATGCCCCATGAGAAAATTATCACTTCCAAAAAACTGGTCTATTTGGGAATACCCCCCCCCCCCCCCCCCCGCCGAAAAGGGCAGCGTCTTATTGCCCCTGGCTGCAGTAAGGGTCAATGCAACCGCACCACACCCGGGCTCCTAACCAGCTGTCCAAAGGCACTCCCCCCCACTACACAAGCTCCTGTGTAAATGGCAGCCTGTACAGGAATTTGGGGGCTGTTCGAAGTCTTTCTTTTAAACTCTGAAAATGAACCATTTTCAGAATTTGATAAATGTTACAATTTCTACATGCCCTTGGGAGTGTAGAAATTATGCCAGTGTAGGTATGATTAATACGTCCCATAGTGTGGTATTAAAGATCTACAGTTATTAGATAGACAAGTGGTTCCCAAACTGTGTCCTGTGGTACCCTGGGGTGTCTCAGGGTGCCCTAGGTTAGTGGTCCAGGACCAATACAAATTATTTATGGTCAATGTAACATGTAAAACCAGTGCTTGTGGTTTCCAATCATAAAATATGTGGCCAAACAAGTGAATCCTGTCCCTCACCACATAACTGACCCTACCCTAAGGATGACATATTAACAACATTTACTTAATTTCATATATTTTTTCTGAATTTCTCAATAAGAAAATTCTGTCCATGGGGTGCCATGAAAAAAATTCTGATGTACTAAGGCGCCGTGATTCAAAAAAGTTTGGGAACCACTGAGATCGTCAATTGATCGAGTGGGTCAAATGGTTGACAGGTAAAAGGTAGACATTACAAAAGGTCAACACGGCCAAAAGGCTGACATGGAAACGGTCGACACAAAAAACAAGCTTATGATTTTTTTGTATCATTTTGTATATTTCATCACCTGTGACCCCAATTAGCGGGCTCGGTTAGTTCTCCATGCTTCAGGCAAAGGTTACTATTAGTAAACCAAGCAAAAGTTGGGTGAAAAAAAAAAAAAGTGAAAATACCATTGCCATAATGACCTTTTCAACCTGTCGACCATTTAACTGTCTAGCTAGACAGTGTCTTATCCATAGTCCGGAACCCGACTGTACTAGAAAAATAGTTGTGTTGGGAAACTGTAGCTATCAGATATACTGTATATTGAATCCAGCTCATCCTCACATGCCTCCCAACTAACTTGATTTGGATGGGACAATTTCAAAAAAAGGAACCTTTGTCCCAACTGCAGAGACTGTTGGAATGTGTGTCCAACACACAAGAGCATACACCTGCCACTGGAGTGCACAGCAATCACATCGTGTTTTAGTCGATTTATTCCCTCTTCCAAATGTTATTAGGCTTTGGGGAAGCAGTCAGGATCCTGGCTGCCGGTATCCCGGCAGTCAGAATACCGCTGCTGGAATACCAACCTTATTCTGAATGCCGACACCACCATCCAGAATGGGTGCACCATCCCGGCACCGGAATACTATCATCCGGGATCCCGAACGAGGACAGATCGCGGCGCACCACAGGTGGGGAAGGGGGGGGTGGGGTGGGGTTAGGCAGCGGAGAGTGTGTGTGTGTGAGGGGGGTTAGGCACCCCCCTCGGAAGGTTAGGGTTAGGATGCGGGGGGGTGGGGGGATCGTTTGGGCAGCGGAGACATGGGGTTAGGTTTAGGCACCTCCTGGGGGTGGTTAGGGTTAAGCACCAAGGGGGAAGGTTAGGGTTAGGCTGCGGGTAGGGAGGGTTAGGGTTAGAGGGTTGGGGAGAGAGGAGAACACCCCTTGCTCACTCGTTGGCTTCTTCCACATTGGGATCCCAGCGTTGGTATTTAGAGTGCCAGGATCTCATACCAATCCCAGGCTTTGATTTGATTTATTTTACATCCTTCAATAAAACCAATTATTTACAGCTTATTGGTTCCCATTCAGCATGAACATTCATGCTTAAACACAGGTGGCTTAATTAGTACCTACATACAGTATTCTGATTTAACCATCTGTGCTGAAGGCTGGATATCCTTAAAACCTGCACTGTTAGTGTGCCTTGAGGACTGAGGTTGGGAATGCCTGATATACAGTATCCAGCAGAATTGGCAATTAAGCAACTTCCTTTTCTGCTATCTGGTCTCCCTGGCTGTCCTTCCATAATGCTCCTCTCCCCATGACACTAGGGCTCTAGTGTAGTGACATTTCTCTGACGTCCTAGTGGATGCTGGGTACGCCGTAAGGACCATGGGGAATAGACGGGCTCCGCAGGAGACTGGGCACTCTAAAAGAAAGATTAGGTACTATCTGGTGTGCACTGGCTCCTCCCTCTATGCCCCTCCTCCAGACCGCAGTTAGAATCTGTGCCCGGCCCGAGCTGGTTGCACACTAGGGGCTCTCCTGAGCTTCTAGTAAAGAAAGTATTTGTTAGGTTTTTTATTTTCAGTGAGATCTGCTGGCAACAGACTCACTGCTACGAGGGACTGAGGGGAGAGAAGCGAACCTACCTGCTTGCAGCTAGCTTGGGCTTCTAAGGCTACTGGACACCATTAGCTCCAGAGGGATCGAACACTGGGCCCGTCCACGATCGTCCGGTCCCGAAGCCGCGCTGCCGTCCCCCTTGCAGAGCCAGAAGCAAGAAGAACATCCTGAAAATCGGCGGCTGAAGACTTCGGTCTTCATTAAGGTAGCGCACAGCACTGCATCTGTGCGCCATTGCTCCCTATGCACACCACACACTCCGGTCACTGATGGGTGCAGGGCGCTGGGGTGGAAGGGGGGGGGGGGGGGACGCCCTGGGCTGCAATTAGAGTACCTTCTATGGCAAAAAGCACATAATATAGTCCAATAAACTATATATGTGCAAAATCCCCCGCCATAATATATATATAAGAGCGGGAGAAGTCGGCCGAGAAGGGGGCGGGGCTATCTCCCTCAGCACACTGGCGCCATTTCCTCTTCACAGCTCCGCTGGAAGACTGCTCCCCAGGCTCTCCCCTGCAGTTTCCAGGCTCAAAGGGAAAAAAAAGAGAGGCGGGGCACTAAATTTAGGCGCAAATTGTATATGTAAAGCAGCTATAGGGAAAAATCACTTTGTGTTAGTGTACATCCCTGATTATATAGCGCTGTGGTGTGTGCTGGCATACTCTCTCTCTGTCTCCCCAAAGGACTTTGTGGGGTCCTGTCCTCAGTCAGAGCATTCCCTGTGTGTGTGTGCGGTGTGTCGGTACGGCTGTGTCGACATGTTTGATGAGGACGCTTACGTGGAGGCGGAGCAGGTGCCGATAAGTGTGATGTCGCCCCCTGGGGGGCCGACACCTGAGTGGATGGATATGTGGAAGGTATTAACCGACAGTGTCAACTCCTTACATAAAAGGTTCGATGACGCAGCTTTGGGACAGCCGGCATCTCAGCCCGCGCCTGCCCAGGCATCTCAGAGGCCGTCAGGGGCTCAAAAACGCCCGCTACCTCAGATGGCTGACACAGATGTCGACACGGAGTCTGACTCCAGTGTCGACAAGGATGAGACAAATATACAATCCACTAGGGCCATCCGATGTATGATTACGGCAATGAAAAATGTGTTGCACATTTCTGACATTAACCCGGTTACCACAAAAAAGGGTATTATGTTTGGGGAGAAAAAGCAGCCAGTGACTTTTCCCCCATCTGATGAGTTAAACGAATTGTGTGAAGAAGCGTGGGGTTCCCCAGATAAGAAACTAGTAATTTCTAAGCGGTTACTAATGGCGTACCCTTTCCCGCCAACGGATAGGTTACGCTGGGAGACATCCCCTAAGGTGGACAAAGCGCTCACACGCTTATCAAAAAAGGTGGCACTGCCGTCTCAGGATACGGCCGCCTTAAAGGAGCCTGCAGATAGAAAGCAGGAGGCTATCCTGAAGTCTGTGTATACACACTCAGGTACTATACTGAGACCTGCTATTGCTTCAGCATGGATGTGTAGTGCTGCAGCAGCATGGTCTGATTCCCTGTCAGATAACATTGATTCCCTTGACAGGGATACTATTTTGCTAACTATAGAGCATATTAAAGACGTAGTCTTATATATGAGAGATGCACAGAGGGACATTTGCCGGCTGGCATCTAGAATTAATGCAATGTCCATTTCTGCCAGGAGAGTATTATGGACTCGGCAGTGGACAGGTGATGCTGATTCTAAAAGGCACATGGAAGTTTTGCCTTATAAGGGTGAGGAATTGTTTGGGGACGGTCTCTCAGACCTCGTGTCCATAGCAACAGCTGGGAAGTCGACTTTTTTACCTCAGGTCCCCTCACAGCCTAAGAAAGCACCGTATTATCAAGTACAGTCCTTTCGGCCTCAGAAAGGCAAGCGGGTCAGAGGCGCGTCCTTTCTGCCCAGAGGCAGGGGTAGAGGGAAAAAGCTGCACCAGACAGCCAGTTCCCAGGAACAAATATCCTCCCCTGCTTCCACTAAGTCCACCGCATGACGCTGGGGCTCCACAGGTGGAGCCAGGTGCGGTGGGGGCCCGTCTCCGGAACTTCAGCGACCAGTGGGTTCGCTCACAGGTGGATCTCTGGGTTCTACAGGTATCTCAGGGATACAAGCTGGAGTTCGAGACGTCTCCCCCTCGCCGTTACCTCAAATCAGCCTTGCCTGCTACTCCCAAGGAAAGGGAGGTAGTACTGGCGGCAATTCACAAGCTGTACCTCCAGCAGGTGATAATCAAAGTTCCTCTCCTTCAACAGGGACGAGGTTACTATTCCACAATGTTTGTGATACCGAAACCAGACGGTTCGGTGAGACCCATTCTAAATTTGAAATCCTTGAACACTTATATAAGGAAGTTCAAGTTCAAAATAAAATCGCTCAGGGCGGTTATTGCAAGCCTGGAAGAGGGGGATATTATGGTTTCACTGGACATCATGGATGCTTACCTACATGTCCCCATTTACCCACCTCACCAGGAGTACCTCAAGGTTGTGGTACAGAACTGCCATTACCAATTCCAGACGTTGCCGTTTGGTCTGCCCACGGCACCGAGGGTGTGTTCCAAGGTAATGGCCAAAATGATGATACTCCTTCGAAAGAAGGGAGTTATAATTATCCCGTACTTGGACGATCTCCTTATAAAGGCGAGGTCCAAGGAGCAGTCGTTGATCGGAGTAGCACTATCTCAGGAAGTGCTGCAACAGCACGGCTGGATTCTGAATATCCCAAAGTCGCAGCTGGTTCCTACGACGCGTCTGCGGATATTGGGCATGTTTTTGGACACAGAACAGTAGAAGGTGTTTCTCCCGGAGGAGAAGGCCAAGGAGTTGTCATCTCTGGTCAGAGACATCCTGCAACCAAAACAGGTGTCGGTGCATCATTGCACGCGAATCCTGGAAAAGATGGTAGCTTCTTTCGAAGCAATTCCCTTCGGCAGGTTCCATGCAAGGAACTTTCAGTGGGACCTGTTAGACAAGTGAGGATCGCATCTTCAGATGCATCGGCTGATCACCCTGTCCCCGAGGGCCAGGGTGTCTCTGCTGTGGTGGCTGCAGAGTGCTCATCTTCTCGAGGGCCGCAGATTCGGCATTCAGGACTGGGTCCTGGTGACCACGGATGCAAGCCTCCGAGGTTGAGGAACAGTCACTCAGGGAAGAAACTTCCAAGGACAATGGTCGAGTCAGGAGACTTCCCTACACATAAATATTCTGGACCTAAGGGCCATTTACAATGCCCTAAGGCAAGCAGAACCCCTGCTTCAAAACCAGCCGGTGCGGATTCAGTCAGACAACATCACGGCTGTCGCCCATGTAAACCGACAAGGCGGCACAAGAAGCAGGATGGCGTTGGCAGAAGCCACAAGGATTCTCCAATGGGCAGAGTATCACGTGCTAACACTGTCAGCAGTGTTCATTCCGGGTGTGGAAAACTAGGAAGCAGACTTCCTCAGCAGGCACGACCTCCACCCGGGAGAGTGAGGACTTCATCCAGAAGTCTTCACGCAGATTGTGAACCGTTGGGAACGGACACAGGTGGACATGATGGCGTCCCGCCTCAACAAAAAGCTAAAAAAGTATTGCGCCAGGTCAAGAGACTCTCAGGCGATAGCTGTGGACGCACTAGTGACACCGTGGGTGTACCAGTCGGTTTATGTGTTCCCTCCTCTTCCTCTCATACCCAAGGTACTGAGGATAGTAAGTAAGAGAGGAGTAAGAACTATACTCGTAGTTCCGGATTGGCCAAGAAGAACTTGGTACCCAGAACTACAGGAAATGATCTCGGAGGACCCATGGCCTCTGTCTCTCAGACAGGACCTGTTACTGCAGGGGCCCTGTCTGTTCCAAGACTTACCGCAGCTGCGTTTGAAGGCTTGGCGGTTGAACGCCGGATCCTAACGGAAAAGGGCGTTCCAGATGAAGTGATTCCTACGCTGTTAAAGGCTAGGAAAGATGCTGCCTGCAGTTCAGACGTTGTTAAGGGAGTGCTGCATATTCAGCCCCCTTTTGTGCCTCCAGTGGCACCTTGGGATCTCAACGTAGTGTTGGATTTCCTAAAATCACATTGTTTTGAGCCACTTCAGAACGTGGAGTTGAAGTATCTCACGTGGAAAGTGGTCATATATATTTGGCCTTGGCTTCGGCTAGGCGTGTGTCAGAATTGGCGGCTTTGTCATGTGAAAGCCCTTATCTGATCTTCCATAGGGACAGGGCAGAATTGAGGATTCGTCCCCAATTTCTCCCTAAGGTGGTATCAGCGTTTCATTGAACCAACCTATTGTGGTGCCTGCGGCTACTCGGGACTTGGAGGCCTCCAAGTTGCTGGATGTAGTCCGGGCCCTGAAAATCTATGTTTCCAGGACGGCTAGAGTCAGAAATACTGACTCGCTGTTTATCCTGCATGCACCCAACAAGCTGGGTGCTCCTGCTTCTAAGCAGACTATTGCTCGCTGGATCTATAGCACGATTCACCTTGCACATTCTGCGGCTGGACTGCCGCATCCTAAATCAGTAAAAGCCCATTCCACGAGGAAGGGGGCTCTTCTTGGGCGGCTGCCCAAGGGGTCTCGGCATTACAACTTTGCCGAGCTGCTACCTGGTCGGGGTCAAACACGTTCTACCCTGGCTGAGGAGGACCTTGAGTTTGCTCATGCGGTGCTGCAGAATCATCCGCACTCTCCCGCCCAGTTTGGGAGCTTTAGTATAATCCCCATGGTCCTTACGGAGTTCCCAGCATCCACTAGGACGTCAGAGAAAATAAGAATTTACTCACCGGTAATTCTATTTCTCGTAGTCCGTAGTGGATGCTGGGAGCCCGTCCCAAGTGCGGATTTTCTGCAATACTTGTATATAGTTATTGCTTAACTAAAGGGTTATTGTTATGAGCCATCTGTTCAGTGAGGTTCAGTTGTTATTCATACTGTTAACTGGGTATAGTTATCACGAGTTGTACGGTGTGATTGGTGTGGCTGGTATGAGTCTTAACCTGGATTCCAAATCCTTTCCTTGTAGTGTCAGCTCTTCCGGGCACAGTTTCCCTAACTGAGGTCTGGAGGAGGGGCATAGAGGGAGGAGCCAGTGCACACCAGATAGTACCTAATCTTTCTTTTAGAGTGCCCAGTCTCCTGCGGAGCCCGTCTATTCCCCATGGTCCTTACGGAGTACCCAGCATCCACTACGGACTACGAGAAATAGAATTACCGGTGAGTAAATTCTTATTTTTGTATTTTCTATATAACAGCCATGGGTCCTCTTGTGTGCGACTGTTAGAGTTCTCAGTTTTTATGCAAGAGTTCTCAGTTTTTATGCATCCCTTTCTTTATATCCTGGTTATTATATATGTAATGATGCACTGTATCTGTGTATTGTTTGAATGTACTACGTTGTTACCCTTCCTGCCTTCTGTCTTCCCCTTCACTTAAACTATTGAAACTATTCTCAATAAAGAAATTAATGAAAGAGAAAAAAAAGAGAAAGAGAAAGAGAGAAAGAGAGAGAGAGAGAGAGAGAGAGAGAGAGAGAGAGAGAGAGAAAGGGTGAGAGAGAGAAAGGGTGAGAGAAAAAAAGAGAAAGAGAGAGAGAGAGAGAGAGAAAGGGTGAGAGAGAGAAAAAAGAGAGAAAGAAAGAAAGAAAGAAAGACAGTTAAAAAGTAAGAAAGAAAGAAAAAAGAAAGAAAGAAAGAAAAAAATAAAGAAAGGAAAGAAAAAAAGAAAGAAAGAAAGAAAAAAAAGAAAGAAAGAAAGAAGGAGAGAGAGAGAGAGAGAGAGATAAAGATAGAGAGATAAAGATAGAGAGATAAAGAGAGAGATAAAGATAGAGAGAGAGAAAGGGTGAGAGAGAGAGGGAGAGAGATAGAGATAAAGAGCGAGAGAGAGAAAGAGAGAAAGAGAGAAAGAGAGAAAGAAAGAAAGAAAGAAAGAAAGAAAGAAAGAAAGAAAGAAAGAAAGAAAGAAAGAAAGAAAGAAAGAAAGAAAGACATTCTATGATTGGGTAGCCACCTGATGCCTGTAAATGCATTTTGACTTTTCAAGCCAGGAGCAAACAACATGAGCACATTTGGAATCATGCATACCTATGCTGAACTGTCCTGGCTGCCTATAGATTACACTACAGTACAAACAAAACTTTAGTGTCTTTAAATTAGGTCATTGTTGGAATATACTTGGCAGGGGCTCCTGTGACCAACATAGTTCTATTTCCTTGTTTTATTAGTAACATTGTATATGACAATGTCAGAGTGAAGCTCCAGAGTGTAAAACAATCATGTAATAACAGATAACCGGTTTGCACAGAAAAGGATTACATACTTGGGCTACAGTGCATAAAAACCCGGTTAAGCACATGTGCAAATTCAGATGTCCAAAAGCCTAGGCTATGCACTACTGAGCAGCGGCAGAGTGCACTATCATCAGACAAATCATCCTATACCACGTTCTCAACAAAAAGATGACAGGGAGCCAAAAATAAATGGTGTACTGGGGCTCTGAAAGTCCGGCACAAAATTCCATTATAGGAAAAACCATACATATAAATTAATTTCCCCCTTGTTATTGAGGAAACCTTACTGTGTAATAGAAGTAAATAACACATATAGACAGGGTGAGGAAAGTACATAGCTTGTGTACCATAAAATAATGTACCCAAAGTTTAGCTATCATTGTGAATCATCATTAAGGAAGCACAAAGTACAGACAGTAAGAGTGATAACACAAACACACAATAAATCAAAACAAAAACATATTGAATTGTGCAGGATAACGCAGTTTGGAAGAATCACATTTGTTTTAGGGAGGGGGGATCAGGGCACAGGGAGTTAGGGGGGAGTTTCCTTTTGTATGTAAAGACTAAAGAGTCCTGACTGAATAACAGACACTTCACATGCTCGGGTAGTTACCAAGGTTACTGGTAACAAAGGAATGCTCTCTGCCTCCATCCCTAGGACGGACAAAAGGGACTAGACAACGAAAAGTTAGGCTAATCCTATTAATGTATGAATGTATAAACATATGCACACATTTTATACTAAAATTATATATATATATATATATATATATACACACACACACACACACACACACACACACACACACACACATCTACACACACAAATACACACACACACATTTTGCCATCTTGATTTCAGACATATATTGCACCAGAGAAAAGTGATGTTAAAGTTCATATTGCAACATTTTTGTATTTATGCACTAGCTAAATATTTTTGAAGATACTTTAAAAAAAGATTAAAAAAAAGTTTTGTAACGAACATAAGGGAGAGTGTATAACAGAGTGTTCTAAAACTGCTGCTCAGGATATCACAAAAGGGACAAAAGTGAATATAATTTTTACATTACTATAAACAATCCCTAAATGAACCAGATTGTAAGCATTTCAACAAAAATAACTGGATTTCTAGAAGTTTCCATACAATATGGCTAATTTTAAATAATGCTATTGTCCCCCAAACATAGAAAACACATTTTCACATGCAACAGATCAAGACTAAACCTTATAACATAAACAAATTGCAGAATTCTGCTTCTTTAAATGCCTCTTGTACAACTTGCTAATTGTGCTGTATTTATTGAACACAGCATAGTATGCTCCACATAAAGTAATAAGAGTATTAGTTTTGTATAAAGATGAGGAATGAAAGTTTCTAGGCTCCTGCAGGATGCTTACCTTGCACACACAAGCAGAGGACCAGCAGTGTAACAGTGCTCAGTAACCTGGGATTAGCTCTCCTAAACGCCATGCTGAGCAGCAGATGTGCAGCCAGGAACAGGGAGAATCCTTAACACAGAGAAGTGATGAGATGCAAAGGCCGCTTCAGCTAGGACCAGGGATCTGGCTGGTGGGGTCTTGAAGAGAGTGCATTAAAGTTTGGACTAGCACTACTGTTGTGGACAGAGACTGCCTCTGTGATGCCTCACTCACTCAGACAGGATGCTTCTAAATAGTGGGCTGGATCACACGGAAGGGGCTTAAGAGGAGTTATACAAAATGCTGTATGATTACTCTCTACTAGATTCACTTTGGGATTCAATAATAATAATAAATAATAATAATAATATTATTATTATTAGTTTTATTTGTTTAGCAAATTAGGTCTGATTTTTACTAGTGATGTGCAGCGGACATTTTTCGGGTTTTGTGTTTTGGTTTTGGATTCGGTTCCGCGGCCGTGTTTTGGATTCGGACGCGTTTTGGCAAAACCTCCCTGAAATTTTTTGTCGGATTCGGGTGTGTTTTGGATTCATTTTTTTTTTTACAATAAACCCTCAAAAACAGCTTAAATCATAGAATTTGGGGGTCATTTTGATCCCATAGTATTATTAACCTCAATAACCATAATTTCCACTCATTTTCTATTCTGAACACCTCACAATATTATTTTTAGTCCTAAAATTTGCACCGAGGTCGCTGGATGGCTAAGCTAAGCGACACAAGTGGCCGACACAAACACCTGGCCCATCTAGGAGTGGCATTGCAGTGTCAGGCAGGATGGCACATCAAAAAAATAGTCCCCGGGGGCGTGGCCTGGAGGCTGAAGGAGAAGGCAGCACTTTACATGAGCTCTCAGGGATCTGAGAGTTTAAATATATAAAAAGAGCCTTCCCATATAATATCTCATACCCTGGACCCTCTGGCTACTGCACTGGACTAGCATTAAAGCAGGGAAGTAGTGCTGCGGAGTCGGGGAGCCGGTATCCTGGATCCCGCGGATTGCGGCCTACTCCTTGCTCAGAAGCCGGGGCCTCAATTTAAACATATACCCACGAGCCGTGCGGTTGCCCTCCCAGGACGTTCGAGAGGCCCGCCTGGACCCTGCTCCTGCTGGGGCCCCCACTGCAACCTGCCCAGTGCCCCTTGCCGAACTACGGGGGTGCTCCGGGCCCGGATCGGGGACAAGCCGCGCGCTCCGTGACACGAGCGGCGGCCATCTTGGGTGCCGCACACGGAGAGAAAGCACAGCCGCAGCGAGGAGGAGACGTCGGGCGGCCCCCGGGTGAGTGAGACTTGCGGGCACGGCTCGGACGAGCCAACAGCACTCCTCTCTCCCCTCCCCGTGGACCCTTACCGGGCGCCCGCAGCCGGACCTGCCTGCACCCTGCCCCTAGCTGGGACATCATCACTGACATCTCTGCATAGGTCCAGCAGTCCTTGCTGGCTGGCGGGGGAGATCCGGGACCGGATCGAAGCCGTGCAGCGCGCCTCGGAACGCGGGCGGCGGCCATCTTGCGGAGGACGAGCGGGTGGAGGCGAGGCGGCGGTGACCCGGAGGAGACGTTGGGCGGCTTTAGGCGGTAAGAGACTACAGCATTGGCCTCAAGGAGGTGAATATATCTCTCCCCCCCCGTGTGCTTTTGTCTGATACCAGCGGCGCACTGCTGCGGAGGACCGCGGGCCTGGCCGTGGCTCCCCCCCCGCTTGCTAGAGAGGTAGAAAGAAGCAAACATACCAGACGTCCCCCCCGGTCCATCTGAGGTCTGGGATTAGCTGGGCGGCTCCAGGAGATACAGACCCCCCTGATTCACCCTACCACACCAGCTTCTCTGCAGATATCTGAGAGACCTGAGCGTCCTGGCCCCTCTGCGAGATCACATACGGCTGTAGGTGGCTCATTGGATAGTACGGGTGGTCGCCGGGGGAGTCCTACGATCTGCGGGTGCCCTACGTTGGACCTGGAAGCCGTGGGAAAGAGGCCCAGACGGGCGCAGCGGTGGAGGCGAACACGATTGACAGGGTCATCCAACTGCACATTGAAACACCCAGAACCTTCTATCTCCAAGTTATAATTTTCCTCCGGAGATCCCTGGGCTGGATCTAAACCCTTTACAACCGGTGGCCCGATCCCGATGGTACCTAGGGGGCCGGAGGTGCGGGACTGGAGTTCCCCCCAAGGCTTCGTGTGCACACAGCAGAAGATGTCTAGTCGCTTAGCCCTGCTGGCCCTGCTCATGCCAATGTAAAACAAGCAGTTTCTTCTACCCATGCCAATATCTATGTGACATCTCGATGATCTCGGAGACAGCGGAGCCTCCGAATTTTCCTATTTAAGTGATCGGAACCGTCGACCTATTTCTCTTAGGCATTAGTATGCCTGCCAGACGCAACAAGCCATCAAAGCCTGCACAGCAGCTTTCATTTTTCAAATCATCTACAAGGATGTCGGGCTCTAAAACCACCGGACCCTCCACGACAGATACGATCCTGCAAACTCCCCCCTCCCTGGAGGTGCCCCCTTCCACACCCAAAGCTGCCACAAGCCCGGACAATGTCAAAGATGGAGACGCTCTAACTGTGGGCACGATGAAACTACTTCTGTCTCGCTTCAAGGAGGACGTGGCAGCGGAATTTCGCACCACATTAACGGCGTGTCAACAATCCATAGATGACCTAGGTGGCCGCACTGACCATCTGGAAACTAAAATGGAGGAGGTCGTGGGATCCCATAACAACCTGCTAGACGCCCATGACGCTTTGGAAGCAGAGGTAAAGCTTTTGCGGGACAAAGTCACAGATCTGGAGGACAGATCGCGTCGAAGCAATCTTAAATTGCGTGGAGTCCCCGAGTCTGTGTCACATAGCAGTTTACACGACTATGCCGTGGCCCTATTTAAAGCTCTATTACCCCAGTCCCCTTCGGCAGATCTCCTCATCGACCGAATACATCGACTACCAAAGGCTAGAGCAGCACCAGGGGACGCGCCTAGAGATGTCTTAATGAAAATGCACTACTTCCACGTGAAGGAGGCCTTGCTAAAAGCATCCAGACCAACGTCAGACACATCTTCAGCCCTTAAAGGCCTTCAACTTTTCGGAGACTTGTCCGCAGCCACCCTATATAAACGGCGTTCCTTTCACTCTATCACGACAGCTCTCAGGAAGGCGGATATCCCTTATCGCTGGGGTTTCCCCACCAAGCTGCTGATTCACCGAGATGGCTCCACTGTCTCTATTTCTACCGCAGATGAAGGAGCAAAGCTGCTCAAATCCTGGAACATTGTAGAACCCTCTGCGGACTCCTCACCCCGTCGACTCCAGCAGGACTGGTCTTCGGTGAAGTGAGGCGGCCTGCGCGGGATCGGAAAGCTCCCAAATATGCTACCTCTCTACTCCTCTCTGATGGCTCTCCGGTTATGATGATGGTATTGCCAGCTTTACCTCTACCCTTATCCGGGGGAACGTTATGGGCCGGGAGAGGCATTGAATGCAGCGGGCGATCAGTCCGTGTTTCAGAAGTATTCTTAGATTTGTATACTGTATTTTACTGGCTGCCTAGTTTGTTCTTTTATCTTTCTTATAAGCGAGGTGTATGGAGCTTCCCTGGACATGGCGGACCCCTACCAAAATTAATCTGTTGATATAACCCAGGTACTCGATATGTAGGGCGAGCCGCTGGAGAGTCCCTAATGATTCTATTGATTTCATTGTTGGTTTCTATGCCCTGATTCCAGGTTGGACTGTTTTTGTTATGCATTTTATGTTCTTTATGTTCTATTTACTAACATGGGTATTTACATGCCCTAATAGTATCGAGTTGTTCATGTGTTCTGCATAGTTTACAGTATAAATGCATGGCAATGGGTAGGTGCTATGCCACTAACCCCCCCTCTAGACTACACAGCCGCCTTATTATGGCGACTGGTTATGATCTCACGAGAGATCAATTCAGTTTTGTTTTTCTAATTTTTTTTCTGTCTTCCTTCCTGTTCCCAGATATGTTTCCCCCCCCCCCTTTCAGGTATATCAGTTTAAACACGGAAATTGCTCAAAGGAATTATCAGTCTTAGTGGCAATAGATTATGGTTAATATAATCTCTATTAATGCCAAAGGGCTCAATTCTCCCCATAAACGAAGAGTAGCCTTGAACTTTTTTCATAAACTCAAGGCACAGGTGGTAGCAGTACAAGAGACCCACTTTCAGAGTCAAAACCCCCCCTCCTTCACTAATTCACGCTATCCCCACTGTTATATGGCAAACGGACCCGCCAAGAAAGCTGGCGTGGCTCTTCTTATAGCACAACACTGTTCGTTTGTTCTGTCCGATAAATATGAGGACTCAGACGGGAGATATTTAATCTTAGTGGGCAAATTGGATAATGTAGAAACCACCTTGGTCTCGTGCTATGCACCTAATGCCAAACAAATTCCGTTTCTTAGAACCTTCTGTAGAACTCTTAAGGAACATACTAAGGGAGCCCTTTTGATTTTAGGTGACTTTAATATGGTACTGGACCCTACTGTTGACCGCTCCCGTCCGACCCGGACCCTCCGTAGCAGTCCACCCCAGGAACCCACAGGCAAATTTGGTCAACTGCTAGCTGAGTACGCACTGTATGACGTTTGGAGGGCTAAACATCCGACAGAACGGGATTATACTTTCTATTCTCACGTACATAGTTCGTACTCACGAATAGACTTAGCACTAGCTGATAAATGGACACTAGCGGCTATTAGCAAGATAGACACATTACCCATGTCCTGGTCGGATCACTCACCGCTTATGGTTGTTTGGGATACCAGTAAAAGGGTGGTCCCTCATGCCCCCTGGCGAATGGGCCAATATTTGCTGACCCACCCTGAGGCTCTTCAGGCCATCCAGCAATCTCTGGATTTATATCTGTCCACTAACTGCCCCGGGGACACATCCGTCTTCACCCATTGGTGTTCTCTGAAAGCCGTGATTAGAGGTTCTGCAATTCAAAGTGCGGCTAGACTTAAACGCGATTATAGGAAGAGACAAGCCTCGGCCGAAAGAGAGGCCGCCCGGTTAGAAGCTACACATAAAATTAGCCCCGATAATAAATCTCTTTATAAACAACTTCTCAGTGCCCGTGACAAAGTAAACTCCTTTGCCCTAACCGAAGTTCACCGCAACCTGCAGCGGCTAAATCAAAAATATTATAGGCTGGGTAATAGGGCGGGACGGTTATTGGCGCGTAAATTGAGAGGGCGTAGAGCCAAGGAACGCATACATGCGATTCATACATCTTCTGGAGTCAAAGTAACTGATCCGGTTGAGATAGCAAATGCGTTTGCTGATTATTACTCGCGGCTGTACAACCTAAGAGATGACTCTGGTACCCCTCAGCCCACCCTGGCAGACATTACCGGATTCTTGGACGGGTTGTCGCTCCCCAACATAGACTCCCAGACCCGCGAATCCCTTAATATTCCCTGGTCACTCGACGAAGTCGAAGCAGCCATTGACTCCTGTCCAGTAAATAAAGCCCCCGGCCCGGATGGGTACCCCTCCAGCTTCTACAAAACATTCAAATCTACCCTTGTCCCACTCTTAAAGTCAGTCTATAATGAAGCCACTGACTCCACATGTTTCCCGAAAGAGATGTTAGAGCAGGCCTGGCCAACCTGTGGCTCTCCAGCTGTTGTAAAACTACAAGTCCCATCATGCTTTGCCACAGTTTTGCTATTAGGGAATGCCATAACGGTGGCAGGGCATGCTGGGATGTGTAGTTTCACAACATCTGGAGAGCCACAGGTTGGCCAGGCCTGTGTTAGAGGCTCGAATAGTTACCATCCCTAAGACAGGAAAATCCCCTCCGGTGGTTCAGAATTACCGCCCAATAGCATTGCTGAACACCGACCTTAAATTGTTCGCCAAAATGGTTGCAAATAGGATCTCCCCTCTCCTGCCTAGTTTGATTAACCCGGATCAGGTGGGTTTTGTTCTAGGCAGGCAAGCGTCAGATAACACACGTAGGGTTATTAACCTGATTGACCGCTGCCAGGCCCGGAGCGAACCTCTCTTGCTTCTTTCCCTGGATGCAGAAAAAGCATTCGATAGGCTCCATTGGGATTATTTGAGGGTTACCCTAGGTCATTTTGGATTTGCGGGTAGGATTCTAGACTCTATCTTTGCCTTGTACTCCTCCCCTTCGGCTTCGGTTTTCACCAATGGGTGCAGCTCCTCTATATTTAATATTACTAATGGGACCCGGCAGGGATGCCCACTATCACCCCTTATCTTTGTACTAGCTGTGGAACCGCTGGCAGAACGAATCAGGGTGTCAGACTCAATTGTGGGTCCAGAGGTGGGAGGGACACCACATAAAATATGTCTTTTTGCAGATGATATTCTGGTATGTCTTAAAGAGCCCGAAACGTCCCTACCCCATTTACATTCTCTTTTAAACTCTTATGCAGCGGTCTCTTACTACAAACTGAACGCTACTAAGACTGAGGCCCTACCCTTAAATATTTCTGACAGCGCTCTTAGTCGTCTAAAGAATGACTATAAATATGCGTGGCAACTTAGATCGCTTAAATATCTGGGTGTTCACCTATCTAGAGGGCGGGACTTAATGGGGTGCAACTATGACCCGCTTTTTCGCGCATTTGAATTGTTAATTAAAGATTGGATGATGCAGGAGGTCTCCTGGGTCGGACGGGTGGCGGCAGCAAAGATGGTCCTTTTACCAAAATTGATGTACCTCTTTCGTACCATCCCTAGGGTTTTCCCTAAAGACGTTTGTAATAGATTCAATCGTCTATTGACTAAATATATATGGGGGGGCTTAAAGCCGAAAGTAGCGAAATCCACGTTGACTGCGTCAAAAGGTGCCGGGGGAGTAGCATATCCAGACTTGGAAAGATACCACATCGCCTGTCTGCTCACCCAAGTTAGAGATTGGTTCACCCAGGGCAATGTTAAACCGTGGGTATCCCTGGAACAAGACGCAATATCCCCCTACACACTATCGGATCTGTTATGGCTGCCCTTCAAATCAATCCCAGCCAGAGTTGCCGAGTGCCCAGCAGTTCACGCAACTTTACTGGCATGGAAGGAAGTATCAAAGACTCTCCCTCCTGGTGCTTTGCCCTCCCCCAAGCTATCCCTCCACGCTATAGCCCTATTGATCCCAGATTTGCAATTACACCACTGGCGAACCTTGGGTCTCAACACTCTGAAAGATGTCCTCCGAGATGGTGCCTTAGTCCCCTTCTCCCTACTCCAAGATCAATTTCAGGTACCCAAACAAGACTTTCATAAATATCTACAATTAAGGCATTGGCTTCAGAGTTGCTCTCCAAGTCGGGCCCCACATACTGATCCCCCTAAAATACTGATGTCACTCCTAATACCCAGAGGCAACAGGGGAGGCATTTCCAGATGGTATCAGCATCTTGTAACCGAGTCTCATCATGGGGTCTTCCCTGCACAGACTAAATGGGAAAGAGACCTCCCAGCAGTCTTTACGGAGGATATCTGGAAATATATCTTTAAATCTTGTTTTAGAATTTCTAAATGTGTAAATCATTGTGAAATGTATTATAAACTGGTCCATAGGGTATATTTAACACCGGACCGTTTACACAAAATCTGGCCTGATGTCTCCGCTAGTTGCTGGAGAAACTGTGGGATGGTGGGCGATATTTTACACATTTTTTGGTTATGCCCGGTAATCCGGGCACTGTGGAGTGAAGTGTTCCTTTTCATTTCCCATATATTGGGAATGGTCCTTGTGCCTGACCCCCTCTTGGCACTCTTTCGCTATTATGGGAAGGAGATGTCCAGCAGTGACAGATATATTCTAGGACATATCCTCATAGCTTCTAAAGCCGCCATTGCCTCCAAATGGAAGTCTGCGGTCATCCCCAATATTTCAATGATAGAAAATAGTGTCCATCAACATTATGTGTTTGAGACAGCGGAGGGCAACTGTGCTCCAGGAAGTTCCTCTATTAGTAAGAAATGGATTAAATGGTCCCTATATAAAGAGAGTTTAGGCCAGAAGGGTGCATACAGAGCTCCAGCAGACATTCCAGACCTCTCTGTGCTTTGTTCCCCAGTACACACCTGACACTGATTTACTAAGTGATGCAGACCTCCTACTTTTCACTATACTAACATTCCATTGATGTATTACGATATCCCTGATACGTACCTTCCCCTCCCCCATGTCTTTATTAGTTCTGTTTTGTATGTATCTCCCCCCCCTCCTCCTGTTTTTTATTTACCGATTTAATTGTATATGTACATGTAATCTGTTTGAAAACTCAATAAAAATTTAATATTAAAAAAAAAAAAAAAATAGTCCCCAAACAGCACATGATGCAAAGAAAAAAAGAGGCGCACCAAGGTCGCTGTGTGACTAAGCTAAGCGACTCAAGTGGCCGACACAAACACCTGGCCCATCTAGGGGTGGCACTGCAGTGTCAGGCAGGATGGCACTTCAAAAAAATAGTCCCCAAACAGCACATGATGCAAAGAAAAATGAAACAAAAAAGAGGTGCAAGATGGAATTGTCCTTGGGCCCTCCCACCCACCCTTATGTTGTATAAACAGGACATGCACACTTTAACAAACCCATCATTTCAGCGACAGGGCCTGCCACACGACTGTGACTGAAATGACTGGTTGGTTTGGGCCCCCACCAAAAAAAGAAGCAATCAATCTCTCCTTGCACAAACTGGCTCTACAGAGGCAAGATGTCCACCTCATCATCATCCTCCGATTCCTCACCCCTTTCACTGTGTACATCCCCCTCCTCACAGATTATTAATTCGTCCCCACTGGAATCCACCATCTCAGGTCCGTGTGTACTTTCTGGAGGCAATTGCTGCTGGTGAATGTCTCCACGGAGGAATTGATTATAATTCATTTTGATGAACATCATCTTCTCCACATTTTCTGGAAGTAACCTCGTACGCCGATTGCTGACAAGGTGAGTGGCTGCACTAAACACTCTTTCGGAGCACACACTGGAGGGAGGGCAACTTAGGTAGAATAAAGCCAGTTTGTGCAAGGGCCTCCAAATTGCCTCTTTTTCCTGCCAGTATACGTACGGACTGTCTGACGTGCCTACTTGGATGCGGTCACTAATATAATCCTCCACCATTCTTTCAATGGTGAGAGAATCATATGCAGTGACAGTAGACGGCATGTCAGTAATTGTTGGCAGGTCCTTCAGTCCGGACCAGATGTCAGCACTCGCTCCAGACTGCCCTGCATCACCGCCAGCGGGTGGGCTCGGAATTCTTAGCCTTTTCCTCGCACCCCCAGTTGCGGGAGAATGTGAAGGAGGAGATGTTGATGGGTCACGTTCCGCTTGACTTGACAATTTTCTCACCAGCAGGTCTTTGAACCTCTGCAGACTTGTGTCTGCCGGAAAGAGAGATACAACGTAGGTTTTAAATCTAGGATCGAGCATGGTGGCCAAAATGTAGTGTTCTGATTTCAATAGATTGACCACCCGTGAATCCAGGTTAAGCGAATTAAGGGCTTCATCCACAAGTCCCACATGCCTAGCGGAATCGCTCTGTTTTAGCTCCTCCTTCAATGCCTCCAGCTTCTTCTGCAAAAGCCTGATGAGGGGAATGACCTGACTCAGGCTGGCAGTGTCTGAACTGACTTCACGTGTGGCAAGTTCAAAGGGTTGTAGAACCTTGCACAACGTTGAAATCATTCTCCACTGCGCTTGAGTCTGGTGCATTCTAGAGATGAGCGCCTGAAATTTTTCGGGTTTTGTGTTTTGGTTTTGGGTTCGGTTCCGCGGCCGTGTTTTGGGTTCGAACGCGTTTTGGCAAAACCTCACCGAATTTTTTTTGTCGGATTCGGGTGTGTTTTGGATTCGGGTGTTTTTTTCAAAAAACACTAAAAAACAGCTTAAATCATAGAATTTGGGGGTCATTTTGATCCCAAAGTATTATTAACCTCAAAAACCATAATTTCCACTCATTTTCAGTCTATTCTGAATACCTCACACCTCACAATATTATTTTTAGTCCTAAAATTTGCACCGAGGTCGCTGTGTGAGTAAGATAAGCGACCCTAGTGGCCGACACAAACACCGGGCCCATCTAGGAGTGGCACTGCAGTGTCACGCAGGATGTCCCTTCCAAAAAACCCTCCCCAAACAGCACATGACGCAAAGAAAAAAAGAGGCGCAATGAGGTAGCTGTGTGAGTAAGATTAGCGACCCTAGTGGCCGACACAAACACCGGGCCCATCTAGGAGTGGCACTGCAGTGTCACGCAGGATGTCCCTTCCAAAAAACCCTCCCCAAACAGCACATGACGCAAAGAAAAAAAGAGGCGCAATGAGGTAGCTGACTGTGTGAGTAAGATTAGCGACCCTAGTGGCCGACACAAACACCGGGCCCATCTAGGAGTGGCACTGCAGTGTCACGCAGGATGTCCCTTCCAAAAAACCCTCCCCAATCAGCACATGATGCAAAGAAAAAGAAAAGAAAAAAGAGGTGCAAGATGGAATTGTCCTTGGGCCCTCCCACCCACCCTTATGTTGTATAAACAAAACAGGACATGCACACTTTAACCAACCCATCATTTCAGCGACAGGGTCTGCCACACGACTGTGACTGATATGACGGGTTGGTTTGGACCCCCCCCAAAAAAGAAGCAATTAATCTCTCCTTGCACAAACTGGCTCTACAGAGGCAAGATGTCCACCTCATCTTCACCCTCCGATATATCACCGTGTACATCCCCCTCCTCACAGATTATCAATTCGTCCCCACTGGAATCCACCATCTCAGCTCCCTGTGTACTTTGTGGAGGCAATTGCTGCTGGTCAATGTCTCCGCGGAGGAATTGATTATAATTCATTTTAATGAACATCATCTTCTCCACATTTTCTGGATGTAACCTCGTACGCCGATTGCTGACAAGGTGAGCGGCGGCACTAAACACTCTTTCGGAGTACACACTTGTGGGAGGGCAACTTAGGTAGAATAAAGCCAGTTTGTGCAAGGGCCTCCAAATTGCCTCTTTTTCCTGCCAGTATAAGTACGGACTGTGTGACGTGCCTACTTGGATGCGGTCACTCATATAATCCTCCACCATTCTATCAATGTTGAGAGAATCATATGCAGTGACAGTAGACGACATGTCCGTAATCGTTGTCAGGTCCTTCAGTCCGGACCAGATGTCAGCATCAGCAGTCGCTCCAGACTGCCCTGCATCACCGCCAGCGGGTGGGCTCGGAATTCTGAGCCTTTTCCTCGCACCCCCAGTTGCGGGAGAATGTGAAGGAGGAGATGTTGACAGGTCGCGTTCCGCTTGACTTGACAATTTTGTCACCAGCAGGTCTTTCAACCCCAGCAGACCTGTGTCTGCCGGAAAGAGAGATCCAAGGTAGGCTTTAAATCTAGGATCGAGCACGGTGGCCAAAATGTAGTGCTCTGATTTCAACAGATTGACCATCCGTGAATCCTTGTTAAGCGAATTAAGGGCTGCATCCACAAGTCCCACATGCCTAGCGGAATCGCTCCCTTTTAGCTCCTTCTTCAATGCCTCCAGCTTCTTCTGCAAAAGCCTGATGAGGGGAATGACCTGACTCAGGCTGGCAGTGTCTGAACTGACTTCACGTGTGGCAAGTTCAAAGGGCATCAGAACCTTGCACAACGTTGAAATCATTCTCCACTGCACTTGAGACAGGTGCATTCCACCTACTATATCGTGCTCAATTGTATAGGCTTGAATGGCCTTTTGCTGCTCCTCCAACCTCTGAAGCATATAGAGGGTTGAATTCCACCTCGTTACCACTTCTTGCTTCAGATGATGGCAGGGCAGGTTCAGTAGTTTTTGGTGGTGCTCCAGTCTTCTGTATGTGGTGCCTGTACGCCGAAAGTGTCCCGCAATTTTTCTGGCCACCGACAGCATCTCTTGCACGCCCCTGTCGTTTTTTAAAAAATTCTGCACCACCAAATTCAAGGTATGTGCAAAACATGGGACGTGCTGGAATTTGCCCATATTTAATGCACACACAATATTGCTGGCGTTGTCCGATGCCACAAATCCACAGGAGAGTCCAATTGGGGTAAGCCATTCCGCGATGATCTTCCTCAGTTGCCGTAAGAGGTTTTCAGCTGTGTGCGTATTCTGGAAAGCGGTGATACAAAGCGTAGCCTGCCTAGGAAAGAGTTGGCGTTTGCGAGATGCTGCTACTGGTGCCGCCGCTGCTGTTCTTGCGGCGGGAGTCCATACATCTACCCAGTGGGCTGTCACAGTCATATAGTCCTGACCCTGCCCTGCTCCACTTGTCCACATGTCCGTGGTTAAGTGGACATTGGGTACAACTGCATTTTTTAGGACACTGGTGAGTCTTTTTCTGACGTCCGTGTACATTCTCGGTATCGCCTGCCTAGAGAAGTGGAACCTAGATGGTATTTGGTAACGGGGGCACACTGCCTCAATAAATTGTCTAGTTCCCTGTGAACTAACGGCGGATACCGGACGCACGTCTAACACCAACATAGTTGTCAAGGACTCAGTTATCCGCTTTGCAGTAGGATGACTGCTGTGATATTTCATCTTCCTCGCAAAGGACTGTTGAACAGTCAATTGCTTACTGGAAGTAGTACAAGTGGGCTTACGACTTCCCCTCTGGGATGACCATCGACTCCCAGCGGCAACAACAGCAGCGCCAGCAGCAGTAGGCGTTACACGCAAGGATGCATCGGAGGAATCCCAGGCAGGAGAGGACTCGTCAGAATTGCCAGTGACATGGCCTGCAGGACTATTGGCATTCCTGGGGAAGGAGGAAATTGACACTGAGGGAGTTGGTGGGGTGGTTTGCGTGAGCTTGGTTACAAGAGGAAGGGATTTACTGGTCAGTGGACTGCTTCCGCTGTCACCCAAAGTTTTTGAACTTGTCACTGACTTATTATGAATGCGCTGCAGGTGACGTATAAGGGAGGATGTTCCGAGGTGGTTAACGTCCTTACCCCTACTTATTACAGCTTGACAAAGGGAACACACGGCTTGACACCTGTTGTCCGCATTTCTGGTGAAATACCTCCACACCGAAGAGCTGATTTTTTTGGTATTTTCACCTGGCATGTCAACGGCCATATTCCTCCCACGGACAACAGGTGTCTCCCCGGGTGCCTGACTTAAACAAACCACCTCACCATCAGAATCCTCCTGGTCAATTTCCTCCCCAGCGCCAGCAATACCCATATCCTCCTCATCCTGGTGTACTTCAACACTGACATCTTCAATCTGACTATCAGGAACTGGACTGCGGGTGCTCCTTCCAGCACTTGCAGGGGGCGTGCAAATGGTGGAAGGCGCATGCTCTTCACGTCCAGTGTTGGGAAGGTCAGGCATCGCAACCGACACAATTGGACTCTCCTTGTGGATTTGGGATTTCGAAGAATGCACAGTTCTTTGCTGTGCTGCTTTTGCCAGCTTGAGTCTTTTCATTTTTCTAGCGAGAGGCTGAGTGCTTCCATCCTCATGTGAAGCTGAACCACTAGCCATGAACATAGGCCAGGGCCTCAGCCGTTCCTTGCCACTCCGTGTGGTAAATGGCATATTGGCAAGTTTACGCTTCTCCTCCGACAATTTTATTTTAGGTTTTGGAGTCCTTTTTTTACTGATATTTGGTGTTTTGGATTTGACATGCTCTGTACTATGACATTGGGCATCGGCCTTGGCAGACGACGTTGCTGGCATTTCATCGTCTCGGCCATGACTAGTGGCAGCAGCTTCAGCACGAGGTGGAAGTGGATCTTGATCTTTCCCTAATTTTGGAACCTCAACATTTTTGTTCTCCATATTTTAATAGGCACAACTAAAAGGCACCTCAGGTAAACAATGGAGATGGATGGATTGGATACTAGTATACAATTATGGACGGGCTGCCGAGTGCCGACACAGAGGTAGCCACAGCCGTGAACTACCGCACTGTACTGTGTCTGCTGCTAATATAGACTGGTTGATAAAGAGATAGTATACTCGTAACTAGTATGTATGTATAAAGAAAGAAAAAAAACCACGGTTAGGTGGTATATACAATTATGGACGGGCTGCCGAGTGCCGACACAGAGGTAGCCACAGCCGTGAACTACCGCACTGTACTGTGTCTGCTGCTAATATAGACTGGTTGATAAAGAGATAGTATACTCGTAACTAGTATGTATGTATAAAGAAAGAAAAAAAAACCACGGTTAGGTGGTATATACAATTATGGACGGGCTGCCGAGTGCCGACACAGAGGTAGCCACAGCCGTGAACTACCGCACTGTACTGTGTCTGCTGCTAATATATAGACTGGTTGATAAAGAGATAGTATACTCGTAACTAGTATGTATGTATAAAGAAAGAAAAAAAAACCACGGTTAGGTGGTATATACAATTATGGACGGGCTGCCGAGTGCCGACACAGAGGTAGCCACAGCCGTGAACTACCGCACTGTACTGTGTCTGCTGCTAATATAGACTGGTTGATAAAGAGATAGTATACTCGTAACTAGTATGTATGTATAAAGAAAGAAAAAAAAACCACGGTTAGGTGGTATATACAATTATGGACGGGCTGCCGAGTGCCGACACAGAGGTAGCCACAGCCGTGAACTACCGCACTGTACTGTGTCTGCTGCTAATATAGACTGGTTGATAAAGAGATAGTATACTCGTAACTAGTATGTATGTATAAAGAAAGAAAAAAAAACCACGGTTAGGTGGTATATACAATTATGGACGGGCTGCCGAGTGCCGACACAGAGGTAGCCACAGCCGTGAACTACCGCACTGTACTGTGTCTGCTGCTAATATATAGACTGGTTGATAAAGAGATAGTATACTCGTAACTAGTATGTATGTATAAAGAAAGAAAAAAAAACCACGGTTAGGTGGTATATACAATTATGGACGGGCTGCCGAGTGCCGACACAGAGGTAGCCACAGCCGTGAACTACCGCACTGTACTGTGTCTGCTGCTAATATAGACTG
This sequence comes from Pseudophryne corroboree, assembly GCF_028390025.1. Classification (NCBI taxonomy): domain Eukaryota; kingdom Metazoa; phylum Chordata; class Amphibia; order Anura; family Myobatrachidae; genus Pseudophryne; species Pseudophryne corroboree. Next base: position 106,575,566 of record NC_086451.1, on the reverse strand, counting down.
GTTGATAAAGAGATAGTATACTCGTAACTAGTATGTATGTATAAAGAAAGAAAAAAAAACCACGGTTAGGTGGTATATACAATTATGGACGGGCTGCCGAGTGCCGACACAGAGGTAGCCACAGCCGTGAACTACCGCACTGTACTGTGTCTGCTGCTAATATAGACTGGTTGATAAAGAGATAGTATACTCGTAACTAGTATGTATGTATAAAGAAAGAAAAAAAAACCACGGTTAGGTGGTATATACAATTATGGACGGGCTGCCGAGTGCCGACACAGAGGTAGCCACAGCCGTGAACTACCGCACTGTACTGTGTCTGCTGCTAATATAGACTGGTTGATAAAGAGATAGTATACTCGTAACTAGTATGTATGTATAAAGAAAGAAAAAAAAACCACGGTTAGGTGGTATATACAATTATGGACGGGCTGCCGAGTGCCGACACAGAGGTAGCCACAGCCGTGAACTACCGCACTGTACTGTGTCTGCTGCTAATATAGACTGGTTGATAAAGAGATAGTATACTCGTAACTAGTATGTATGTATAAAGAAAGAAAAAAAAACCACGGTTAGGTGGTATATACAATTATGGACGGGCTGCCGAGTGCCGACACAGAGGTAGCCACAGCCGTGAACTACCGCACTGTACTGTGTCTGCTGCTAATATATAGACTGGTTGATAAAGAGATAGTATACTCGTAACTAGTATGTATGTATAAAGAAAGAAAAAAAAACCACGGTTAGGTGGTATATACAATTATGGACGGGCTGCCGAGTGCCGACACAGAGGTAGCCACAGCCGTGAACTACCGCACTGTACTGTGTCTGCTGCTAATATATAGACTGGTTGATAAAGAGATAGTATACTCGTAACTAGTATGTATGTATAAAGAAAGAAAAAAAAACCACGGTTAGGTGGTATATACAATTATGGACGGGCTGCCGAGTGCCGACACAGAGGTAGCCACAGCCGTGAACTACCGCACTGTACTGTGTCTGCTGCTAATATAGACTGGTTGATAAAGAGATAGTATACTCGTAACTAGTATGTATGTATAAAGAAAGAAAAAAAAACCACGGTTAGGTGGTATATACAATTATGGACGGGCTGCCGAGTGCCGACACAGAGGTAGCCACAGCCGTGAACTACCGCACTGTACTGTGTCTGCTGCTAATATAGACTGGTTGATAAAGAGATAGTATACTCGTAACTAGTATGTATGTATAAAGAAAGAAAAAAAAACCACGGTTAGGTGGTATATACAATTATGGACGGGCTGCCGAGTGCCGACACAGAGGTAGCCACAGCCGTGAACTACCGCACTGTACTGTGTCTGCTGCTAATATAGACTGGTTGATAAAGAGATAGTATACTACTAATATTATATATACTGGTGGTCAGGTCACTGGTCACTAGTCACACTGGCAGTGGCACTCCTGCAGCAAAAGTGTGCACTGTTTAATTTTAATATAATATTATGTACTCCTGGCTCCTGCTATAACCTATAACTGGCACTGCAGTAGTGCTCCCCAGTCTCCCCCACAATTATAAGCTGTGTGAGCTGAGCAGTCAGACAGATGTAGAGATGAGCGCCTGAAATTTTTCGGGTTTTGTGTTTTGGTTTTGGGTTCGGTTCCGCGGCCGTGTTTTGGGTTCGAACGCGTTTTGGCAAAACCTCACCGAATTATTTTTGTCGGATTCGGGTGTGTTTTGGATTCGGGTGTTTTTTTCCAAAAACACTAAAAAACAGCTTAAATCATAGAATTTGGGGGTCATTTTGATCCCAAAGTATTATTAACCTCAAAAACCATAATTTACACTCATTTTCAGTCTATTCTGAATACCTCACACCTCACAATATTATTTTTAGTCCTAAAATTTGCACCGAGGTCGCTGTGTGAGTAAGATAAGCGACCCTAGTGGCCGACACAAACACCGGGCCCATCTAGGAGTGGCACTGCAGTGTCACGCAGGATGTCCCTTCCAAAAAACCCTCCCCAAACAGCACATGACGCAAAGAAAAAAAGAGGCGCAATGAGGTAGCTGTGTGAGTAAGATTAGCGACCCTAGTGGCCGACACAAACACCGGGCCCATCTAGGAGTGGCACTGCAGTGTCACGCAGGATGGCCCTTCCAAAAAACCCTCCCCAAACAGCACATGACGCAAAGAAAAAAAGAGGCGCAATGAGGTAGCTGACTGTGTGAGTAAGATTAGCGACCCTAGTGGCCGACACAAACACCGGGCCCATCTAGGAGTGGCACTGCAGTGTCACGCAGGATGTCCCTTCCAAAAAACCCTCCCCAAACAGCACATGACGCAAAGAAAAAAAGAGGCGCAATGAGGTAGCTGTGTGAGTAAGATTAGCGACCCTAGTGGCCGACACAAACACCGGGCCCATCTAGGAGTGGCACTGCAGTGTCACGCAGGATGTCCCTTCCAAAAAACCCTCCCCAAACAGCACATGACGCAAAGAAAAAAAGAGGCGCAATGAGGTAGCTGTGTGAGTAAGATTAGCGACCCTAGTGGCCGACACAAACACCGGGCCCATCTAGGAGTGGCACTGCAGTGTCACGCAGGATGTCCCTTCCAAAAAACCCTCCCCAAACAGCACATGACGCAAAGAAAAAAAGAGGCGCAATGAGGTAGCTGACTGTGTGAGTAAGATTAGCGACCCTAGTGGCCGACACAAACACCGGGCCCATCTAGGAGTGGCACTGCAGTGTCACGCAGGATGTCCCTTCCAAAAAACCCTCCCCAATCAGCACATGATGCAAAGAAAAAGAAAAGAAAAAAGAGGTGCAAGATGGAATTGTCCTTGGGCCCTCCCACCCACCCTTATGTTGTATAAACAAAACAGGACATGCACACTTTAACCAACCCATCATTTCAGTGACAGGGTCTGCCACACGACTGTGACTGATATGACGGGTTGGTTTGGACCCCCCCCAAAAAAGAAGCAATTAATCTCTCCTTGCACAAACTGGCTCTACAGAGGCAAGATGTCCACCTCATCTTCACCCTCCGATATATCACCGTGTACATCCCCCTCCTCACAGATTATCAATTCGTCCCCACTGGAATCCACCATCTCAGCTCCCTGTGTACTTTGTGGAGGCAATTGCTGCTGGTCAATGTCTCCGCGGAGGAATTGATTATAATTCATTTTAATGAACATCATCTTCTCCACATTTTCTGGATGTAACCTCGTACGCCGATTGCTGACAAGGTGAGCGGCGGCACTAAACACTCTTTCGGAATACACACTTGTGGGAGGGCAACTTAGGTAGAATAAAGCCAGTTTGTGCAAGGGCCTCCAAATTGCCTCTTTTTCCTGCCAGTATAAGTACGGACTGTGTGACGTGCCTACTTGGATGCTGTCACTCATATAATCCTCCACCATTCTATCAATGTTGAGAGAATCATATGCAGTGACAGTAGACGACATGTCCGTAATCGTTGTCAGGTCCTTCAGTCCGGACCAGATGTCAGCATCAGCAGTCGCTCCAGACTGCCCTGCATCACCGCCAGCGGGTGGGCTCGGAATTCTGAGCCTTTTCCTCGCACCCCCAGTTGCGGGAGAATGTGAAGGAGGAGATGTTGACAGGTCGCGTTCCGCTTGACTTGACAATTTTGTCACCAGCAGGTCTTTCAACCCCAGCAGACCTGTGTCTGCCGGAAAGAGAGATCCAAGGTAGGCTTTAAATCTAGGATCGAGCACGGTGGCCAAAATGTAGTGCTCTGATTTCAACAGATTGACCACCCGTGAATCCTTGTTAAGCGAATTAAGGGCTGCATCCACAAGTCCCACATGCCTAGCGGAATCGCTCCGTGTTAGCTCCTCCTTCAATGCCTCCAGCTTCTTCTGCAAAAGCCTGATGAGGGGAATGACCTGACTCAGGCTGGCAGTGTCTGAACTGACTTCACGTGTGGCAAGTTCAAAGGGCATCAGAACCTTGCACAACGTTGAAATCATTCTCCACTGCACTTGAGACAGGTGCATTCCACCTACTATATCGTGCTCAATTGTATAGGCTTGAATGGCCTTTTGCTGCTCCTCCAACCTCTGAAGCATATAGAGGGTTGAATTCCACCTCGTTACCACTTCTTGCTTCAGATGATGGCAGGGCAGGTTCAGTAGTTTTTGGTGGTGCTCCAGTTTTCTGTACGTGGTGCCTGTACGCCGAAAGTGTCCCGCAATTCTTCTGGCCACCGACAGCATCTCTTGCACGCCCCTGTCGTTTTTTAAAAAATTCTGCACCACCAAATTCAAGGTATGTGCAAAACATGGGACGTGCTGGAATTGGCCCAGATTTAATGCACACACAATATTGCTGGCGTTGTCCGATGCCACAAATCCACAGGAGAGTCCAATTGGGGTAAGCCATTCCGCGATGATCTTCCTCAGTTGCCGTAAGAGGTTTTCAGCTGTGTGCGTATTCTGGAAAGCGGTGATACAAAGCGTAGCCTGCCTAGGAAAGAGTTGGCGTTTGCGAGATGCTGCTACTGGTGCCGCCGCTGCTGTTCTTGCGGCGGGAGTCCATACATCTACCCAGTGGGCTGTCACAGTCATATAGTCCTGACCCTGCCCTGCTCCACTTGTCCACATGTCCGTGGTTAAGTGGACATTGGGTACAGCTGCATTTTTTAGGACACTGGTGACTCTTTTTCTGAGGTCTGTGTACATTTTCGGTATCGCCTGCCTAGAGAAATGGAACCTAGATGGTATTTGGTACCGGGGACACAGTACCTCCAACAAGTCTCTAGTTGGCTCTGCAGTAATGATGGATACCGGAACCACGTTTCTCACCACCCAGGATGCCAAGGCCTCAGTTATCCGCTTTGCAGTAGGATGACTGCTGTGATATTTCATCTTCCTCGCAAAGGACTGTTGAACAGTCAATTGCTTACTGGAAGTAGTACAAGTGGGCTTACGACTTCCCCTCTGGGATGACCATCGACTCCCAGCGGCAACAACAGCAGCGCCAGCAGCAGTAGGCGTTACACGCAAGGATGCATCGGAGGAATCCCAGGCAGGAGAGGACTCGTCAGACTTGCCAGTGACATGGCCTGCAGGACTATTGGCATTCCTGGGGAAGGAGGAAATTGACACTGAGGGAGTTGGTGGGGTGGTTTGCGTGAGCTTGGTTACAAGAGGAAGGGATTTACTGGTCAGTGGACTGCTTCCGCTGTCACCCAAAGTTTTTGAACTTGTCACTGACTTATTATGAATGCGCTGCAGGTGACGTATAAGGGAGGATGTTCCGAGGTGGTTAACATCCTTACCCCTACTTATTACAGCTTGACAAAGGGAACACACGGCTTGACACCTGTTGTCCGCATTTCTGGTGAAATACCTCCACACCGAAGAGCTGATTTTTTTGGTATTTTCACCTGGCATGTCAACGGCCATATTCCTCCCACGGACAACAGGTGTCTCCCCGGGTGCCTGACTTAAACAAACCACCTCACCATCAGAATCCTCCTGGTCAATTTCCTCCCCAGCGCCAGCAACACCCATATCCTCCTCATCCTGGTGTACTTCAACACTGACATCTTCAATCTGACTATCAGGAACTGGACTGCGGGTGCTCCTTCCAGCACTTGCAGGGGGCGTGCAAATGGTGGAAGGCGCATGCTCTTCACGTCCAGTGTTGGGAAGGTCAGGCATCGCAACCGACACAATTGGACTCTCCTTGTGGATTTGGGATTTCAAAGAACGCACAGTTCTTTGCGGTGCTTTTGCCAGCTTGAGTCTTTTCAGTTTTCTAGCGAGAGGCTGAGTGCTTCCATCCTCATGTGAAGCTGAACCACTAGCCATGAACATAGGCCAGGGCCTCAGCCGTTCCTTGCCACTCCGTGTGGTAAATGGCATATTGGCAAGTTTACGCTTCTCCTCCGACAATTTTATTTTAGGTTTTGGAGTCCTTTTTTTACTGATATTTGGTGTTTTGGTTTTGACATGCTCTGTACTATGCCATTGGGCATCGGCCTTGGCAGACGACGTTGCTGGCATTTCATCGTCTCGGCCATGACTAGTGGCAGCAGCTTCAGCACGAGGTGGAAGTGGATCTTGATCTTTCCCTAATTTTGGAACCTCAACATTTTTGTTCTCCATATTTTAATAGGCACAACTAAAAGGCACCTCAGGTAAACAATGGAGATGGATGGATTGGATACTAGTATACAATTATGGACGGGCTGCCGAGTGCCGACACAGAGGTAGCCACAGCCGTGAACTACCGCACTGTACTGTGTCTGCTGCTAATATATAGACTGGTTGATAAAGAGATAGTATACTCGTAACTAGTATGTATGTATAAAGAAAGAAAAAAAAACCACGGTTAGGTGGTATATACAATTATGGACGGGCTGCCGAGTGCCGACACAGAGGTAGCCACAGCCGTGAACTACCGCACTGTACTGTGTCTGCTGCTAATATATAGACTGGTTGATAAAGAGATAGTATACTCGTAACTAGTATGTATGTATAAAGAAAGAAAAAAAAACCACGGTTAGGTGGTATATACAATTATGGACGGGCTGCCGAGTGCCGACACAGAGGTAGCCACAGCCGTGAACTACCGCACTGTACTGTGTCTGCTGCTAATATATAGACTGGTTGATAAAGAGATAGTATACTCGTAACTAGTATGTATGTATAAAGAAAGAAAAAAAAACCACGGTTAGGTGGTATATACAATTATGGACGGGCTGCCGAGTGCCGACACAGAGGTAGCCACAGCCGTGAACTACCGCACTGTACTGTGTCTGCTGCTAATATATAGACTGGTTGATAAAGAGATAGTATACTCGTAACTAGTATGTATGTATAAAGAAAGAAAAAAAAACCACGGTTAGGTGGTATATACAATTATGGACGGGCTGCCGAGTGCCGACACAGAGGTAGCCACAGCCGTGAACTACCGCACTGTACTGTGTCTGCTGCTAATATATAGACTGGTTGATAAAGAGATAGTATACTCGTAACTAGTATGTATGTATAAAGAAAGAAAAAAAAACCACGGTTAGGTGGTATATACAATTATGGACGGGCTGCCGAGTGCCGACACAGAGGTAGCCACAGCCGTGAACTACCGCACTGTACTGTGTCTGCTGCTAATATATAGACTGGTTGATAAAGAGATAGTATACTCGTAACTAGTATGTATGTATAAAGAAAGAAAAAAAAACCACGGTTAGGTGGTATATACAATTATGGACGGGCTGCCGAGTGCCGACACAGAGGTAGCCACAGCCGTGAACTACCGCACTGTACTGTGTCTGCTGCTAATATATAGACTGGTTGATAAAGAGATAGTATACTCGTAACTAGTATGTATGTATAAAGAAAGAAAAAAAAACCACGGTTAGGTCACTGGTATATACAATTATGGACGGGCTGCCGAGTGCCGACACAGAGGTAGCCACAGCCGTGAACTACCGCACTGTACTGTGTCTGCTGCTAATATAGACTGGTTGATAAAGAGATAGTATACTACTAATATTATATACTGGTGGTCAGGTCACTGGTCACTAGTCACACTGGCAGTGGCACTCCTGCAGCAAAAGTGTGCACTGTTTAATTTTAATATAATATTATGTACTCCTGGCTCCTGCTATAACCTATAACTGGCACTGCAGTAGTGCTCCCCAGTCTCCCCCACAATTATAAGCTGTGTGAGCTGAGCAGTCAGACAGATATATAATATATATAGATGATGCAGCACACTGGCCTGAGCCTGAGCAGTGCACACAGATATGGTATGTATGTGACTGAGTCACTGTGTGCTGTGTATCGCTTTTTTCAGGCAGAGAACGGATTATAAATAAAAGTGGTGGTCACTGGTCACTATCAGCAAAACTCTGCACTGTACACTACTGAGTACTCCTAATGCTCCCCAAAATTAGTAAATCAAGTGTCTAAACGGAGAGGACGCCAGCCACGTCCTCTCCCTATCAATCTCAATGCACGTGTGAAAATGGCGGCGACGCGCGGCTCCTTATATAGAATCCGAGTCTCGCGATAGAATCCGAGCCTCGCGAGAATCCGACAGCGTCATGATGACGTTCGGGCGCGCTCGGGTTAACCGAGCAAGGCGGGAAGATCCGAGTCGCTCGGACCCGTGAAAAAAAACATGAAGTTCTGGCGGGTTCGGATTCAGAGAAACCGAACCCGCTCATCTCTAATATATAGATGATGCAGCACACTGGCCTGAGCCTGAGCAGTGCACACAGATATGGTATGTGACTGACTGAGTCACTGTGTGTATCACTTTTTTCAGGCAGAGAACGGATATATTAAATAAACTGCACTGTGTGTCTGGTGGTCACTCACTATATAATATATTATGTACTCCTGGCTCCTGCTATAACCTATAACTGGCACTGCAGTAGTGCTCCCCAGTCTCCCCCACAATTATAAGCTGTGTGAGCTGAGCAGTCAGACAGATATATATAATATTATATATAGATAATAGATGATGCAGCACACTGGCCTGAGCCTGAGCAGTGCACACAGATATGGTATGTGACTGAGTCACTGTGTGCTGTGTATCGCTTTTTTCAGGCAGAGAACGGATTATAAATAAAACTGGTGGTCACTATCAGCAAAACTCTGCACTGTACTGAGTACTCCTAATGCTCCCCAAAATTAGTAAATCAAGTGTCTCTCTAATCTATTCTAAACGGAGAGGACGCCAGCCACGTCCTCTCCCTATCAATCTCAATGCACGTGTGAAAAATGGCGGCGACGCGCGGCTCCTTATATAGAATCCGAGTCTCGCGATAGAATCCGAGCCTCGCGAGAATCCGACAGCGTCATGATGACGTTCGGGCGCGCTCGGGTTAACCGAGCAAGGCGGGAAGATCCGAGTCGCTCGGACCCGTGAAAAAAAACATGAAGTTCTGGCGGGTTCGGATTCAGAGAAACCGAACCCGCTCATCTCTAGTGCATTCCCCCTCCTTTGCCTATATCGTGGGCAGATGTATAGGCTTGAATGGCCTTTTCCTGCGCCTCCATCCTCTGAAGCATATAGAGGGTTGAATTCCACCTCGTTACCACCTCTTGCTTCAGATGATGGCAGGGCAGGTTCAGGAATGTTTGGTGGTGCTCCAGTCTTCTGTACGCGGTGGCTGAATGCCGAAAGTGGCACGCAATTCTTCGGGCCACCGACAGCATCTCTTGCACGCCCCTGTCGTTTTTTAAATAATTCTTCACCACCAAATTCAATGTATGTGCAAAACATGGGACGTGCTGGAATTTGCCCAGATGTAATGCACGCACAATATTGCTGGCGTTGTCCGATGTCACAAATCCCCAGGAGAGTCCAATTGGGGTAAGCCATTCTGCGATGATCTTCCTCAGTTTCCGTAAGAGGTTGTCGGCTGTGTGCCTCTTCTGGAAAGCGGTGATACAAAGCGTAGCCTGCCTAGGAACGAGTTGGCGTTTGCGAGATGCTGCTACTGGTGCCGCCGCTGCTGTTCTTGCTGCGGGAGGCAAAACATCTACCCAGTGGGCTGTCACAGTCATATAGTCCTGAGTCTGCCCTGCTCCACTTGTCCGTGGTTAAGTGGACATTGGGTACAACTGCATTTTTTAGGACACTGGTGACTCTTTTTCTGTGGTCTGTGTACATTTTCGGTATCGCCTGCCTAGAGAAATGGAACCTAGATGGTATTTGGTACCGGGGACACAGTACCTCAATCAAGTCTCTAGTTGCCTCTGAATTAATGGTGGATACCGGAACCACGTTTCTCACCGCCCAGGCTGCCAAGGCCTGAGTTATCTGCTTTGCAGCAGGATGACTGCTGTGATATTTCATCTTCCTCGCAAAGGACTGTTGGACAGTCAATTGCTTACTGGAAGTAGTACAAGTGGTCTTCCGACTTCCCCTCTGGGATGACGATCGACTCCCAGCAGCAACAACAGCAGCACCAGCAGCAGTAGGCGTTACACTCAAGGATGCATCGGAGGAATCCCAGGCAGGAGAGGACTCGTCAGACTTGACAGTGACATGGCCTGCAGGACTATTGGCTTTCCTGGGTAAGGAGGAAATTGACACTGAGGGAGTTGTGTTATGCACACCAGTGCCTGCAGGAAAGTACTGGTGTCAGGACTGTTATGCACTCCAGTGCCTGCAGGAATGTACTGGTGTTTGAACTGTTATGCAAAACAAATGGACTTACAGACAGACTGGGGAATATGACATAACATACACAGAAGGTGATAGGGTAACAAAATACACACAAAGTGAACAGAGAAGCCCAGAGGCTAAGGAACTGGGTATCTCCCTTGTATTAGAACTGCTCAGATGGGAAAAGCAAGATGTTGTGTTTTAATACGTAGAGAACCCGAAATGCTGTTGCTAAGGGCAACAGCAAAACCCTAAAGGGTTACCAACGGGTGTGGCAGTAAACTCCTTGGTCAGAGATGGAATGATAGACACAAGGAGAGTCTCCACAATCCTAATTCTCACTTGCAGTGCACAGGTTCAGCTTACTGCTACTAAACTGACCCCTGACACCTAGCACAGTGAGACAGGATTAGACAGGCAAGTCTTAGAATACAGCCGCAAACTTGCTAAGTTCACAGAGTAGTAACAGAACCCCAGCAAGCTAAACGACTGACTCCAGTCTTACTGCTAGGTCTGGATTGGCAGAGTGTAATACCAAATCCCCAGGCCTATTTGCAGTAAGCAACAAACAAATACAAAGCTACACAGTACTGGCTAACTTTCAGAAACTGACTAACCAACAAAGATTCAGCAGCATCTGCTTACCCTGAGAAGAGGCCTTATAAAGCAGGTGCTGTCCACGCCCCACTCAGACCTCACAGACTGTGAGCACAAAAACCAGCACCGGATCCCCTGCCATGCACAGAGCCTATAACCACTGCACAGCAAAAGACCCGAACCGGAGTATCAGCTGCGCTCAGGTCACTCCGCTAGCACTTGTCTCCCGGTTGCCATGACGACGTGGCAGCACAGGGCAGGAGACCCTAACAGTACCCCCCCTCTGACGAGGGGTCAAAGAACCCCTACCACCGGGTTTATCGGGGAACTGCGAGAAGAAAGAGCGTATCAGTCTGGGGGCATGAAGATCACAACTGCGCACCCACGACCGCTCCTCCGGGCCATACCCCTTCCAGTGCACCAAAAATGACAGCCGACCCCGAACCACCTTGGAGTCAAGAATCCTTTCAACAACAAACTCCCTCTGGCCACGTATCAGAAGAGGGGAAGGTCTTCCACTGGAAGAAGGATTACTAATCGCCCGTTTTAAAAGGGAACAATGAAATGTTTTATTGATACCCAAAGAACGGGGCAGATCTAACTGAAATGCCACCGGATTGATAACCCTGGTGATCTTATAAGGGCCGATGAACCGGGGGCCTAACTTATGAGATGGCTGTCTCAACTTCAAATTCTTGGTAGACAACCAGACGAAGTCTCCTAATTTGAAGCTGCAGGGTCTTTTCCGCTTATCAAAAACCCTTTTGGTCACTAATGACACAGACACAAGGGCTTTCTTCACTTTCCGCCAAATACCTCTAAGGACCGAAACCACAGAGGAACCACCAGGCGTGGAGTCCAGGGGGTCAAAAGAATTGGCCTTAGGATGATGCCCATACACACAAAGGAATGGAGAGATCCCTGTAGCAGAGTGAGCCGCGTTGTTATAGGCAAACTCCGCCATGGACAGATGAGCAACCCAGTCAGTCTGACACTTGGAGACATAACACCTGAGGAACTGCTCCAAGGACTGGTTCACCCTTTCAGTCTGCCCATTAGACTGCGGATGGTAGCCCGACGACAAGCTGACAGAAATCTGGAGATCGGAACAAAATGCCCTCCAGAATTTGGCCACAAACTGGGATCCGCGGTCAGAGACCACATCAAGTGGCAACCCGTGGAGACGCACAACATGCAGCATAAATAATTCAGACAGGCGTCTGGCCGATGGCAGCCCAACCAGTGGAACGAAGTGCGCCATCTTCGAAAACCTGTCCACGACAACCCAGATGGCTGTCATCCCCGAGGATTTGGGCAAGTCCACCACAAAATCCATTGAAATGTGGGTCCATGGCTTAGATGGGATAGAGAGTGGATGTAATGGGCCAACAGGAACCCCTCTAGGAGTCTTATTTCGGGCACAGATGTCACATGCCCGAACCCACTGATCCACAGCCTTAGCCACCGAGGGCCACCACACCGCCCTAGATAGCAACTCCCGAGTTCTGGCAATACCCGGGTGACCTGCAGACTTCTTGGCATGGAATTCCAGGAACACTCGCTGTCTTAACCTAGGAGGCACAAACAAAAGACCTACCGGAAGGTCTGGAGGAGCCTGCTCCTGTGCTCTAAGGACTAATGATAAGAGGTCCTGGGTAATGCCCACTTTAATACATGATGGGGAAACAATGGGCAACGGCTCCTCGGTGGTCTCCTGGATTGGAGCAAAACTCCGCGAGAGCGCATCAGCCTTGATGTTTTTTGACCCAGGGCGATATGTTATCAAAAAATTAAAGCGAGCAAAAAACAAAGCCCATCGTGCCTGTCTGGCATTGAGACGCTTCGCTGACTCTAAATATGCCAGATTCTTATGGTCAGTGAGAATTGAGACCACAAACTTAGCCCCCTCAAGCCAGTGTCTCCACTCCTCGAGTGCATCCTTAATAGCCAACAATTCCCGGTTACCCACGTCATAATTCATCTCGGCAGGCGAAAATTTACGGGAAAAGTAAGCACAGGGATGAAGGCGATTATCAGACACTCCCATCTGAGAAAGCACTGCCCCAATACCCATCTCAGAGGCATCCACCTCCACCACAAAAGGACGCTCTGGATCTGGGTGTCGCAGCACCTTGGCCGAAATAAATGCCCTTTTGAGACGGGCAAAAGCCGCTTTAGCCTCACAAGACCAGTGAGCAACATCCGCCCCTTTCTTAGTGAGTGCCACCAAGGGCGCCACTATAGACGAAAATCCAGCGACAAATCGTCTATAAAAATTTGCAAAGCCCAGGAAACGCTGAAGCGCCTTCAAACTAGTGGGCTGCACCCAATCCAGGACTGCCTGTACCTTGGAACCCTCCATTTGGAAACCTTCTGGGGAGATAATATATCCTAGAAATGCGATTTGCTGAACTTCAAATTCGCACTTCTCCAGCTTCGCCCCAAGCCGGTGGTCTCTGAGTTTCTGGAGGACTAAGCGTACATGCTTCCGATGTTCCTCCAGGGAATGGGAGAAGATTAGGATGTCATCTAAGTATACAACTAAGAATCTATCCAAATATTCCCTGAGCACATCATTCATGAAATCCTTGAAGACTGCCGGGGCATTACAGAGCCCAAAAGGCATCACCAAATATTCATAATGCCCTGAGTGGGTATTAAAGGCAGTCTTCCATTCATCCCCCTCTCTTATTCGGATTAGATTGTACGCACCGCGTAGGTCAATCTTAGAAAAAATGGTGGCAGTACGAAGCTGGTCAAACAAGACCGAAATGAGAGGCAGTGGGTATGAGTTTTTAATCGTGATACGGTTCAATTCCCTGAAGTCGATGCAGGGTCGCAACGAACCGTCCTTTTTACCCACGAAGAAGAACCCCGACCCAACTGGAGACTGTGAAGGTCTGATAAATCCCTTAGCCAAGTTCTCCTGAATGTACTCTGCTATAGCCTGAGTCTCAGGACGTGACAGGGAGTACAACCTGCTCTTGGGAAGCTTAGCATTTGGCAACAAATCAATGGCACAGTCATAGGGGCGATGGGGAGGTAGTACCTCTGCAACTTTTTTGGAGAACACGTCCGCAAAATCTGCATAACACCCTGGCAATCCTGGCAAACTTAGCTGCGAGAGCCTGACTGGAAGGCTCAAGCAGCTCCTGAAACAATCAGTACCCCAACTAAGAATCTCCCCAGAGACCCAGTCAAATTGAGGATTGTGGGCCCTTAACCAGGGTAACCCCAACACCAATGGGGCAAAAGTACAGACAGTCACATAAAAGGACAATTTTTCAGAGTGTGTGGCTCCAATAAACAAAGAAATCTGGCTAGTGCAAGAGGTAATTTTACCTTGGGATAATGGTTCCCCGTTTAACCCACAAATCTCAATTTCCGATGCCAAGGGTACTAAGGGAACAGAGTGTTTCAGGGCGAATTGGCGGTCCATAAAAACCCCGTCGGCCCCACTGTCCACAAAGGCCTCAGTCTTGACAGTTTGACCGAGGATCTTCAAGGTCACCGGAATGATAAAAGTCTTCTTGGGAAATTCTGACTTCTGGCCTGACAGGATATTTCCCATCACCCTCAGGCCCTGAAGTTTTCCGGCTTTTCTGGGCATGATACTACCACATGACCTTTATTCCCACAGTACAAACACAACCCCTGCTGTCTCCTCCGCGTCTTCTCACGCGAGGAGAGGCGGGTAGCCCCAATCTGCATAGGCTCCTCGGAAAATTCCTCAGAGTCTGAGGTTCCCTTGGGAAGGACGGAAATCTCAGTCTCCCTTTCAAGCCTACGCTCTCTCAGCCGTCTATCCACCCGGATGGATAACTGCATGAGCTGATCCAAGCTATCAGGCAAGGGATATTGTACCAGTTGGTCCTTTATCTGGTTAGAAAGACCTCTTCGGTACTGGTGTCTCAGGGCTGGGTCATTCCACTGGGTATCATGGGCCAACCTCCGAAACTCCGTACAGTAAACCTCAACTGGCCTTCGCCCTTGCTTAAGGATCGAAATCTGAGCCTCGGCTGAGGCCGTCTTGTCAGGGTCATCATACAACATGCCCAGTGCCGTAAAAAAAGCATCAACACTTTTAAGCGACGGACAGTCAGGCTGCAACCCATATGCCCAGACCTGTGGGTCTCCTTGTAGCAAGGAAATCACTATGCCCACCCGCTGAATCTCCAACCCAGAAGACTGAGGCCTAAGCCGGAAGTATAGCTTGCAGCTCTCCCTGAAAGAAAAGAACTGCGAGCGATCTCCAGAAAAACGATCCGGGAGATTTACTTTCGGCTCCTTAACCCCTGCAGGTGCTGCTGCTGCGGGAGCCCCGCCAGCAGCCTGGGAGGTGTGCATTTATTTGGACAAATCATTAAATTGTCGAGTCAGGACCTGCACCTGATCGACCACCTGTTGCAACGTATTTTGAGGGGTATGCTCCATATTCCCACAAAATTTCAACAGGAGTATTAGGCTGCTGAATATGTTATGCACACCAGTGCCTGCAGGAAAGTACTGGTGTCAGGACTGTTATGCACTCCAGTGCCTGCAGGAATGTACTGGTGTTTGAACTGTTATGCAAAACAAATGGACTTACAGACAGACTGGGGAATATGACATAACATACACAGAAGGTGATAGGGTAACAAAATACACACAAAGTGAACAGAGAAGCCCAGAGGCTAAGGAACTGGGTATCTCCCTTGTATTAGAACTGCTCAGATGGGAAAAGCAAGATGTTGTGTTTTAATACGTAGAGAACCCGAAATGCTGTTGCTAAGGGCAACAGCAAAACCCTAAAGGGTTACCAACGGGTGTGGCAGTAAACTCCTTGGTCAGAGATGGAATGATAGACACAAGGAGAGTCTCCACAATCCTAATTCTCACTTGCAGTGCACAGGTTCAGCTTACTGCCACTAAACTGACCCCTGACACCTAGCACAGTGAGACAGGATTAGACAGGCAAGTCTTAGAATACAGCCGCAAACTTGCTAAGTTCACAGAGTAGTAACAGAACCCCAGCAAGCTAAACGACTGACTCCAGTCTTACAGCTAGGTCTGGATTGGCAGAGTGCAATACCAAATCCCCAGGCCTATTTGCAGTAAGCAACAAACAAATACAAAGCTACACAGTACTGGCTAACTTTCAGAAACTGACTAACCAACAAAGATTCAGCAGCATCTGCTTACCCTGAGAAGAGGCCTTATAAAGCAGGTGCTGTCCACGCCCCACTCAGACCTCACAGACTGTGAGCACAAAAACCAGCACCGGATCCCCTGCCATGCACAGAGCCTATAACCACTGCACAGCAAAAGACCCGAACCGGAGTATCAGCTGCGCTCAGGTCACTCCGCTAGCACTTGTCTCCCGGTTGCCATGACGACGTGGCAGCACAGGGCAGGAGACCCTAACAAGTTGGTGGTGTGGTTTGCAGGAGCTTGGTTACAAGAGGAAGGGATTTAGTTGTCAGTGGACTCCTTCCGCTTTCACCCAAAGTTTTTGAACTTGTCACTGACTTCTGATGAATGCGGTCCAGGTGACGTATAAGGGAGGATGTTCCTAGGTGGTTAACGTCCTTACCCCTACTTATTACAGCTTGACAAAGGCAACACACGGCTTGACACCTGTTGTCCGCATTTGTGTTGAAATAATTCCACACCGAAGAGCTGATTTTTTTTTTATTTTGACCAGGCATGTCAATGGCCATATTCGTCCCACGGACAACAGGTGTCTCCCCGGGTGCCTGACTTAAACAAACCACCTCACCATCAGAATCCTCCTTGTCAATTTCCTCCCCAGCGCCAGCAACACCCATATCTTCATCCTGGTGTACTTCAACAGTGACATCTTCAATTTGACTATCAGGAACTGGACTGCGGGTGCTCCTTCCAGCACTTGCAGGGGGCGTGCAAATGGTGGAAGGCGCAAGCTCTTCCCGTCCAGTGTTGGGAAGGTCAGGCATCGCAACCGACACAATTGGACTCTCCTTGGGGATTTGTGATTTAGAAGAACGCACAGTTCTTTGCTGTGCTTTTGCCAGCTTAAGCCTTTTCATTTTTCTAGCGAGAGGATGAGTGCTTCCATCCTCATGTGAATCTGAACCACTAGCCATGAACATAGGCCAGGGCCTCAGCCGTTCCTTGCCACTCCGTGTCATAAATGGCATATTGGCAAATTTACGTTTCTCATCAGACGCTTTCAATTTTGATTTTTGGGTCATTTTACTGAACTTTTGTTTTTTGGATTTTACATGCTCTCTACTATGACATTGGGCATCGGCCTTGGCAGACGACGTTGATGGCATTTCATCGTCTCGGCCATGACTAGTGGCAGCAGCTTCAGCACAAGGTGGAAGTGGATCTTGATCTTTCCCTATTTTAACCTCCACATTTTGGTTCTCCATTTTTTAATGTGTGGAATTATATGCCAGTATCAATAGCAATGGCCTACTACTATATATACTGCGCACAACTGAAATGCACCACAGGTATGGATGGATAGTATACTTGACGACACAGAGGTAGGTACAGCAGTGGCCTACTGTACCGAACTGCTATATATTATATACTGGTGGTCAGCAAACTGTGCAAAAATGAAATGCACCACAGGTATGGATGGATAGTATACTTGACGACACAGAGGTAGGTACAGCAGTGGCCTTCTGTACCGTAATGCTATATATTATATACTGGTGGTCAACAAACTGTGCAAAACTGAAATGCACCACAGGTATGGATGGATAGTATACTTGACGACACAGAGGTAGGTACAGCAGTGGCCTTTTGTACTGTACTCCTATATATTATATACTGGTGGTCAACAAAATTATGCACTGTACTCCTACTATATACTGTCTACAATGCAGCACAGATATGGAGTGTTTTTCAGGCAGACAACGTATACTGGTGGTCACTGGTCAGCAAAACTCTGCACTGTACTCCTCCTCCTATATAATATTATACTGGTGGTCCCCAGTCCCCACAATAAAGCAGCACACTGAGCACAGATATGGAGTGTTTTTCAGGCAGACAACGTATACTGGTGGTCACTGTCAGCAAAACTCTGCACTGTACTCCTGCTATATATACAGCTGCTCCCCAGTCCCCACAATTAAGCAGTGTGAGCACAGATATATGCAGCACACTGAGCACAGATAAGGAGCGTTTTTTTCAGGCAGAGAACGGGTCACTGATCAGCAAAACTCTGCACTGTACTCCTCCTATATTATACAGCTGCTCCCCAGTCCTCCCCACAATTAAGCAATAAAGCACAATCAATCAAGTTCAACAATAAACGGAGAGGACGCCAGCCACGTCCTCTCCCTAACATTTCCAATGCACGAGTGAAAATGGCGGCGACTCGCGGCAGCTTATATAGAATCCGAATCTCGCGAGAATCCGACAGCGGGATGATGACGTTCGGGCGCGCTCGGGTTAACCGAGCCATACGGGAGAATCCGAGTATACCTCGGACCCGTTTAAAATGGGTGAAGTTCGGGTGGGTTCGGTTTCCGAGGAACCGAACCCGCTCATGACTAATTTTTACTTTGAGGTTTCTTTTTGTATCTCATACACAAAAGCAGTATCGTCTCCATGTGGCTAAATAAAAGAGTCTCATTGTGAGTATGGTTATTGTACAATTGCAAGATGCATAAAAAGTGTAAGCATTATAAAAATATACTATAGAAAACCTGGTTCTTATGTATTGTAATTTAGGTTCACTAGTTTAGTGTATACTTTTTAAAGTTTAAGGGACATATGTACTAAAAAATGCTAAAGTGCCACAACTCTTTTCATTGAACATCGCAGTGGGGATAATAATTTTTTATGTGATGATCCCTGCTATGTACTAAACACAACTCGCAGGGACAGCGGTAGCGCTAGCGAGATTCCTATGAGTTATGTTACCAGGGTATTGGAGGAGTCTAATCACATTCGGAAATGGCTGTAAGATCCCTCTCCAGCAAGTCTACTTCTGTAGGCATAAAGGGCGGGATGTACTAAAGAAAAAATGCGGTAACCCCCCGTTTTCGGGGGTTTTACAGCATTTTCATATGTACTATCACCCGACCGACGCGTTTTGGCCGATGAGGGTATCGCCATCTCTGGAAGGCGATACCCTATAGAATCCTATGGGCTTGTTTTCGTCGCCCGCTGCAGACGCCTCCCCCCCTCCCCCCCGGCAAACCTTCCTCCAGGAAGCCTGGAGCCGGAAGGTAATCTCCTCCTCCTCCTAGCAATGCAGCTGGAGGTCCTTCCGGCAGCAGGGGGGAGAAGGAGGCCCCGGGGATAGCCTGCTGCCTGCTTCCCGGCAGGGGAGCAGGTGAAGATCCCGGGGAGGTGACAGAGACCCCCCCCCCCGCACACCACCTCACAGGTATCACGGGGGGCCTTCGTCAGCGCATTGCGACATTGATCGCATATGTTAGTACATATGCGATCAACATGGCTGCGATGCGCGGCGATGTATCTTAATACATCCCGCCCAAAGTGGTTTACGCCATCTGACGATGGTATAAATAAAAGGAACCAAACTTTGAAAATGTTAACTTTTCAGAGTTTAGTATATAGGGGTCAGACTGATGTCTCTATTAACATTAATGGGAACTGTAGTCTGCATTCTTATGGGCCCTACAGACTCGGCGATGTGCCGCCGAGCTGCCCGACTGCCGATACGGCAGACAGGCGACTCGGCGGCGGGTGGGCAGTGATGGGGGGAGTGAAGTTTCTTCACTCCCCCCGTCACCCGGCTCCGTAGACGTGCAGGCAAATATGGATGTTCTCGTCCATATTGGCCTGCATGCACAGCCGATAGGGCACCAGCGATGAACGAGCGGGAGGCCACGCATCGTTCATCGCTGGTGCCTCCACACTGCACGATATGAACGTTATCTCGTTCATTAATGGACGAGATCGTTCATATCGTGCAGTGATGTCGGCCAGTGTGTAGGGCCCATTAGTCTTTCGCAGGAGATTTCGGTGAGATCTCCTGCGTTAGACTGTTGTTACATAGCCGGGATACATAAGTTTCTGCATAATTTTTATGAAAAAACACCTTGAAAAATAGGCCCCTAAAGCATGTGATAACCAAAGTTGAAAGTAAAGGAATAATTATAATAGTGATCAGGGTTGGTGCAAGGTTTCTCAGCACCCTAGGCAAAACTTCAGCCTTCTGCCCCCCTGCAGGGATGGAGGGGCCCAGTGAAGCTGTGACACAGGACATGGGCACATAAGGGGCGACATGGGGACATGACGGGGAGAGGAGGGGATAGAGGGACACAGTACCCATGGGGATGTGACACAGAACATGAGGACGTGGGAGGGTGACACAGGACCTAGGGACATCGGGGGGGAGGTGGTACACACAGTGCTGCAAGTATGGCGGTACTGCATACCAGTAAGAAACTGACAGCCGGTAAACAGTACCGCCGACCCGACTGCCTTGCTTGCAGGCGCTGTTGTGTGAGGGGAGGAGAGCGTAGTGTACGCCTCTCCTGCCCCTCAGTGCTCAGTCCGGTCTCTAGCGGCGGCGCCAGTTTGTTAGCCAATCAGAGCTCATGGACAGGCAGCGGCGGCTACTGATTGGCTGCCGGACCGCAAGCTTGGATTGGCTCCCGAACCAGTGCCTCATTTGAGATACATGCTGCAGCAGGAGACTGGACTGAGGGGCAGGAGAGACACGCGCTGTGCTCTCCTCCCCTCAGACACAGAGCAGCAGCGGTGAGCAGCACTGGGGGGGGGGGGGCATGTGTGTACCTGGCACTGTGGAGGCATATTGGGCACTGTGGGGGCATATGTGTATCTGGCACTGGGAGGAGGATGTGTATCTGGCACTGGGGGTGCACGTGTATCTGGCACTGCAGGCATATCTGGTACTGTGGGGGCATATGTGTATCTGGCACTGGGGAGGCATATGTGTATATGGCACTGGGGGGGCATATCTGGCACCGTGGGGGCATATGTGTATCTGGCACTATTGGGGGCATGAGTATCTGGCACTATTGGGGCATGTGTGTATCTGGCACTATTGGGTCATATGTGTATCTGGCCCCCCATTTGTGTATCACGACCCCATTTTCATTGGCCATGCCCCGTATGGCATGTGGCCACACCCATTGGTTGGCGAGCGCACACAGTACCACTAAGAATTTTTTTTCTACTTGCACCACTGGGTACACCGGACCTGGGGACAGGGGGAGGTAAAACAGAACAGGTACACATGAGGAGGAGGAGGTGACACAGGACCTGGGGACATGAGGGTGGAGAGTGGGAGCGGAGGGACACAGGAACTGGGGACATGGGGAGGTTACACAGGATATGTACAGTACACATGAGGGGGAGGAGGTGACACAGGACCTGGGGACATGAAGGTAAAGAGAGGGATAGGAGGGACACAGGACCTGGGGTGGGGATGACATAGGATCTGGGGCGGGGTTGACACAGGACCTTGACACATGAAGGGGAAGGGGGGGACATAGTACCTGGGGACATGAGTTGGATGGAGTGACACAGGACATGGGCACAAGAGGGGGAAAGTGGGAGGAGGGACACATGACCTGGGGTTATGGGGGGTGACACAGGACCTGGGGACAATGGGGAGAAAGGGAGCAGGGGAGGGGGATACAGGATCCGGCACTGTGCTGGTGGTTCAGTGTTGTATATGCTGCGGGGAGATTCTCTCCTCACCTCAGTTTCTCCTCCTCTGCCCAGCGACTATTCTGTGCTGTGGGGGCAGCTCCGGTCAGTCGCTGTTTGGCAATGTTTTTCTGGCGGTTGGCACCAGCAAAAACAAAAACCAAACTCATGAGCTCACAGCACCGGCCAGATACAGCTTCTGTGCATGTGCAAGGTCATCATGACGTCTGCAGGGAACCTGGAAGTCCGGGTGATGCGCTTTCCTCCTCTCTCCCTGGTGCCTGACTGTCAGCTCTGCGAGTGTGTCCTCACTGATTCACACACTGCGCTGCTCCTATGCCCACCTACCCCTGATCTGCAAGAAGGATGTTTCTCTTTCAGAAACATCCTTCATTATTCTCACAGGCAGCCTCAGCGGATCATCCCTCAGGTCCCTAAAGCTGCCTAATTGAAGCGCCGGCCCTGATCGTGAAAAAAATCACTTTGTAGCGCAGTGTACTGGATGCATTCTGCCTATTACTTCTTAAAGGCCAATTGTACAATGCTATATTTTTACTACAAGTCTTCCGTCTTACTATCTTGGTTTTCTCTGACGTCCTAGTGGATGCTGGGGACTCCGAAAGGACCATGGGGAATAGCGGCTCCGCAGGAGACTGGGCACAAAAGTAAAAGCTTTAAGACTACCTGGTGTGCACTGGCTCCTCCCCCTATGACCCTCCTCCAAGCCTCAGTTAGATTTTTGTGCCCGAACGAGAAGGGTGCACACTAGGTGGCTCTCCTGAGCTGCTTAGTGAAAAGTTTAGTTTTAGGTTTTTTATTTTCAGTGAGACCTGCTGGCAACAGGCTCACTGCATCGAGGGACTAAGGGGAGAAGAAGCGAACTCACCTGCGTGCAGAGTGGATTGGGCTTCTTAGGCTACTGGACATTAGCTCCAGAGGGACGATCACAGGCCCAGCCATGGATGGGTCCCAGAGCCGCGCCGCCGTCCCCCTTACTGAGCCAGAAGAGCAGAAGAGGTCCGGAAAAATCGGCGGCAGAAGACGTCCTGTCTTCAATAAGGTAGCGCACAGCACCGCAGCTGTGCGCCATTGCTCTCAGCACACTTCACACTCCGGTCACTGAGGGTGCAGGGCGCTGGGTGGGGGCGCCCTGAGACGCAATATAAACACCTTAGGGGGCAAAAAATGCATCACATATAGCTCCTGGGCTATATGGATGCATTTAACTCATGCCTGTTTTTCCATAAAAAAGCGGGAGAACGGCCGCCGAGAAGGGGGCGGAGCCTATCTCCTCAGCACACTGGCGCCATTTTTCCTCACAGCTCCGTTGGAGGGAAGCTCCCTGACTCTCCCCTGCAGTCCTGCACTACAGAAACAGGGTAAAACAAGAGAGGGGGGGCACTAATTTGGCAGATAAATCTATACAGCAGCTATATAAGGGAAAAACACTTATATAAGGTTATCCCTGTATATATATAGCGCTCTGGTGTGTGCTGGCAAACTCTCCCTCTGTCTCCCCAAAGGGCTAGTGGGGTCCTGTCCTCTATCAGAGCATTCCCTGTGTGTGTGCTGTGTGTCGGTACGTTGTGTCGACATGTATGAGGAGGAAAATGGTATGGAGGCGGAGCAATTGCCTGTATTAGTGATGTCACCCCCTAGGGAGTCGACACCTGACTGGATGGTCTTATGGAAGGAATTACGTGATAGTGTCAGCACTTTACAAAAGACTGTTGACGACATGAGACAGCCGGCAAATCAGTTAATACCTGTACAGGCGTCTCAAACACCGTCAGGGGCTCTAAAACGCCCGTTACCTCAGGTCGATACAGACACTGACACGGACACTGACTCCAGTGTCGACGGTGAGGAAACAAACGTATTTTCCAGTAGGGCCACACGTTACATGATCACGGCAATGAAGGAGGTTTTGAACATTTCTGATACTACAAGTACCACAAAAAAGGGTATTATGTAGGGTGTGAAAAAACTACCCGTAGTTTTTCCTGAATCAGATGAATTAAATGAGGTGTGTGATGAAGCGTGGGTTTCCCCCGATAAAAAACTGCTAATTTCTAAAAAATTATTGGCATTATACCCTTTCCCGCCAGAGGTTAGGGCGCGTTGGGAAACACCCCCTAGGGTAGATAAGGCGCTCACACGCTTATCAAAACAAGTGGCGTTACCGTCTCCTGATACGGCCGCCCTCAAGGAACCAGCTGATAGGAAGCTGGAAAATATCCTAAAAAGTATATACACACATACTGGTATTATACTGCGACCAGCAATCGCCTCAGCCTGGATGTGCAGTGCTGGGGTGGCTTGGTCGGATTCCCTGACTGAAAATATTGATACCCTGGACAGGGACAATATATTATTGACTATAGAGCATTTAAAGGATGCATTTCTATATATGAGAGATGCACAGAGGGATATTTGCACTCTGGCATCAAGAGTAAGTGCGCTGTCCATTTCTGCCAGAAGAGGGTTATGGACGCGACAGTGGTCAGGTGATGCGGATTCCAAACGGCATATGGAAGTATTGCCGTATAAAGGGGAGGAGTTATTTGGGGTCGGTCTATCGGACCTGGTGGCCACGGCAACGGCTGGGAAATCCACCTTTTTACCCCAGGTCACCTCTCAGCAGAAAAAGACACCGTCTTTTCAGGCTCAGTCCTTTCGTCCCCATAAGGGCAAGCGGGCAAAAGGCCACTCGTATCTGCCCCGGGGCAGAGGAAGGGGAAAAAGACTGCAGCAGACAGCCTCTTCCCAGGAACAGAAGCCCTCCCCCGCTTCTGCCAAGTCCTCAGCATGACGCTGTGGCCTTACAAGCGGACTCAGGCACGGTGGGGGCCCATCTCAAGAATTTCAGCGCGCAGTGGGCTCACTCGCAAGTGGACCCCTGGATCCTGCAGGTAGTATCTCAGGGGTACAAATTGGAATTCGAGACGTCTCCCCCTGGCCGGTTCCTGAAGTCTGCTTTACCAACGTCTCCCCCCGACAGGGAGGCGGTATTGGAAGCCATTCACAAGCTGTATTCCCAGCAGGTGATAATCAAGGTACCCCTCCTACAACAGGGAAAGGGGTATTATTCCACGCTGTTTGTGGTACCGAAGCCGGACGGCTCGGTAAGACCTATTTTAAATCTGAAATCCTTGAACACTTACATACAAAGGTTCAAATTCAAGATGGAATCACTCAGAGCAGCGATAGCGAACCTGGAAGAAGGGGACTATATGGTGTCTCTGGACATCAAGGATGCTTACCTCCATGTCCCAATTTGCCCTTCTCACCAAGGGTACCTCAGGTTTGTGGTACAGAACTGTCACTATCAGTTTCAGACGCTGCCGTTTGGATTGTCCACGGCACCCCGGGTCTTTACCAAGGTAATGGCCGAAATGATGATTCTTCTTCGAAGAAAAGGCGTCTTAATTATCCCTTACTTGGACGAACTCCTGATAAGGGCAAGGTCCAGAGAACAGTTAGAGGTCGGAGTAGCACTATCTCAAGTAGTACTACGACAGCACGGATGGATTCTAAATATTCCAAAATCGCAGCTGATTCCGACGACACGTCTGCTGTTCCTAGGGATGATTCTGGACATAGTACAGAAAAAGGTGTTTCTCCCGGAGGAGAAAGCCAGGGAGTTATCCGAGCTAGTCAGGAACCTCCTAAAACCAGGACAAGTGTCAGTGCATCAATGCACAAGGGTCCTGGGAAAAATGGTGGCTTCTTACGAAGCGATTCCATTCGGCAGATTCCACGCAAGAACTTTTCAGTGGGATCTGCTGGACAAATGGTCCGGATCGCATCTTCAAATGCATCAGCGGATAACCCTGTCTCCAAGGACAAGGGTGTCTCTCCTGTGGTGGTTGCGGAGTGCTCATCTTCTAGAGGGCCGCAGATTCGGCATTCAGGACTGGGTCCTGGTGACCACGGATGCCAGCCTGAGAGGCTGGGGAGCAGTCACACAGGGAAGAAATTTCCAGGGCTTGTGGTCAAGCATGGAAACGTCACTTCACATAAATATCCTGGAACTAAGGGCCATTTACAATGCCCTAAGTCAGGCAAGGCCTCTGCTTCAGGGTCAGCCGGTGCTGATCCAGTCGGACAACATCACGGCAGTCGCCCACGTAAACAGACAGGGCGGCACAAGAAGCAGGAGGGCAATGACGGAAGTTGCAAGGATTCTTCGCTGGGCGGAAAATCATGTGATAGCACTGTCAGCAGTGTTCATTCCGGGAGTGGACAACTGGGAAGCAGACTTCCTCAGCAGACACGATCTCCACCCGGGGGAGTGGGGACTTCACCCAGAAGTCTTCCACATGATTGTGAACCGTTGGGAAAAACCAAAAGGTGGACATGATGGCGTCCCGCCTCAACAAAAAACTGGACAGATATTGCGCCAGGTCAAGGGACCCTCAGGCAATAGCTGTGGACGCTCTGGTAACACCGTGGGTGTACCAGTCAGTGTATGTGTTCCCTCCTCTGCCTCTCATACCCAAGGTACTGAGAATCATAAGAAGGAGAGGAGTAAGGACTATACTCGTGGCTCCGGATTGGCCAAGAAGGACTTGGTACCCGGAACTTCAAGAGATGCTCACGGAAGACCCGTGGCCTCTACCTCTAAGAAAGGACCTGCTCCAGCAGGGACCATGTCTGTTCCAAGACTTACCGCGGCTGCGTTTGACGGCATGGCGGTTGAACGCCGGATCCTGAAGGAAAAAGGCATTCCGGATGAAGTCATCCCTACCCTGATCAAAGCCAGGAAGGATGTAACTGTGCAACATTATCACCGTATTTGGCGTAAATATGTTGCGTGGTGTGAGGCCAGGAAGGCCCCTACAGAGGAATTTCAACTGGGTCGTTTCCTGCATTTCCGGCAAACAGGACTGTCTATGGGCCTAAAATTAGGGTCCATTAAGGTTCAAATTTCGGCCCTGTCAATATTCTTCCAAAAAGAACTAGCTTCAGTTCCTGAAGTTCAGACGTTTGTCAAGGGGGTACTGCATATACAGCCTCCTTTTGTGCCTCCAGTGGCACCTTGGGATCTCAATGTAGTTTTGGGGTTCCTAAAATCACATTGGTTTGAACCACTCACCACTGTGGACTTAAAATATCTCACATGGAAAGTGGTAATGCTGTTAGCCCTGGCCTCAGCCAGGCGTGTCTCAGAATTGGCGGCTTTATCCTATAAAAGCCCTTACCTAATTTTTCATACGGACAGGGCAGAATTGAGGACTCGTCCTCAATTTCTCCCTAAGGTGGTTTCAGCATTTCACTTAAACCAGCCTATTGTGGTGCCTGCGGCTACTAGGGACTTGGAGGATTCCAAGTTGCTGGACGTAGTCAGGGCCCTGAAAATATATGTTTCCAGGACGGCTGGAGTCAGAAAATCTGACTCGCTGTTTATCCTGTATGCACCCAACAAGCTGGGTGCTCCTGCTTCTAAGCAGACTATTGCTCGTTGGATTTGTAGTACAATTCAGCTTGCACATTCTGTGGCAGGCCTGCCACAGCCAAAATCTGTAAAAGCCCATTCCACACGGAAAGTGGGCTCATCTTGGGCGGCTGCCCGAGGGGTCTCGGCTTTACAACTTTGCCGAGCAGCTACTTGGTCAGGGGCAAACACGTTTGCTAAATTCTACAAATTTGATACCCTGGCTGAGGAGGACCTGGAGTTCTCTCATTCGGTGCTGCAGAATCATCCGCACTCTCCCGCCCGTTTGGGAGCTTTGGTATAATCCCCATGGTCCTTTCGGAGTCCCCAGCATCCACTAGGACGTCAGAGAAAATAAGAATTTACTTACCGATAATTCTATTTCTCATAGTCCGTAGTGGATGCTGGGTGCCCATCCCAAGTGCGGATTGTCTGCAATACTTGTACATAGTTATTGTTACAAAAAAATCGGGTTATTATTGTTGTGAGCCATCTTTTCAGAGGCTCCTCTGTTATCATGCTGTTAACTGGATTCAGATCACAAGTTGTACGGTGTGATTGGTGTGGCTGGTATGAGTCTTACCCGGGATTCAAAATCCTTCCTTATTGTGTACGCTCGTCCGGGCACAGTATCCTAACTGAGGCTTGGAGGAGGGTCATAGGGGGAGGAGCCAGTGCACACCAAATAGTCTTAAAGCTTTTACTTTTGTGCCCAGTCTCCTGCGGAGCCGCTACTCCCCATGGTCCTTTCGGAGTCCCCAGCATCCACTACGGACTATGAGAAATAGAATTATCGGTAAGTAAATTCTTATTATTGTTTAACTGCTTAAATGGTGTTTAAGCTTTTGCTCGTTATCTTCAGAATGAATACAACTTCCTTGCTGCATCATAACCAATGCAAAGGGATTCAAATTGCCAATGCAAACCGAATTTCTAAAAGAGAATTAAAATAACCATTTCAGCTCTGTTATTTTGGGTTATGAACAGGTAGTTTGGGGTGACATATATATGTCTCCTTTAAAATACAATAAACTACAAAACAAATTATTTGTGGTCAGTAGACTTTTTTTTTTAAAGTTGACTCCATGTTGCTACTCGTACAGGGAAGCTTTATTCACTGTACCAAGATGGCTGCTGAGGCTACTACTGAGCAAGTGCAGAGCTATCTTGAGACAGGTGTTATATGCGATACCAGCAGTGCTTAAAGTGGTCCTGGAGAGGTGGTGGAACTAACCCCCCCTCCACCACGGCCGTGAAATAAAAGCATTGCGTGCCACAAAAGGGGCGTGGTCTCAAAAGAAAGGGGTGTGGTCACCCAATAGTATCCTCAATTATGCCACTTGGCAGCACAATCTTATTAACATTATACCACACATTAGTGCCCCTTATACACAAAGCCCACAGTAATAGCACCCCAAATACACATAATGCCCACAGCAATAGTGCCCCTTATGTCCCAAGGAGTGATGTCCTTATAAAGTGCCCCCTATGCAATGCCATCATTAGTAGTGCCCCCAGTAGTAATGCCCCCAGTGGTAATGCCCCGTGTAGTGTTGCTCCCAGTAGTAATGCCCCCAGTCAGTAGTTATGCCCCCAGTAGATATGCCCCCAGTAGACGTAACCCCAGTAGTTGTGACCCCAGCAATTGTGCCCCCAGTAGTTATGCCCCCTGTAGTTATGCCCCCAGTCAGACGTTATGCCCCCTGTAGTTGTGCCCCAGTAGACATGACCCAGTCAGAAGTTATGCCCCCCAGTAGTTGTGCCCCCTAGTAGCGCCGCTTACACACATACATAGAAAAACCCACAAAAACACACTATACTCACCAGCCACGCTCCTGCTTCCGGACCGCTGCTGCCCTCCGCCTGGCCGCCCGCTTTTCAGATCTACGGGAGAGACGTCATGACGTCTCCCCCATAGTGACGCACATGCACACTGCCTGAGCCGGAAGCCGGAGCTCAGGAGTTAGCTCCGGCGTCCAGCGGCAACTGAGAGGAAGAAGCCGGGAGCTCACTGGTAACAAAATCTCAGTGGGCGCCCGACTTCTACCTGGGTTAGGTGAGCCGGAGGAGGCGGAACTGCGTTCCGGCTCCAAATGGAACTGATGGAATGCAGTTCCACCCCATTCCAGCTTACTTTAACCTCTGGATACCAGCATTTGAGATACCGGCTAACCGAAGTCTGCCCTGGGGGCCACAAGGTCTAGAACCAGCCCTGATTTCCACATACGTAATATATAGCTACTGTACATCTGCCCAGCATGTGTTCCTGATACAGAGGAGTGAAATTTTCAAAATAATTATGTGGAATATTCCTGCCCATATTTGTCCATTGCAGATTTCACTACTCTGACCATATATACACCCAGGGACTGGCTGGGGACTCAGTCCGGCCCTGGCATATGTAGGCGCATGCGCCGTGAAAGGGGGCGCGCATGCGGTGTAAAGGACGTGTGGACACTGCAAATGGGGGCATGTTGTGAGTCAGGGGGCGTGGACTCTTGGCACGCCCCCATATTGCTTAGCAACGGGGCACGTCTGGCGGGGGGACAAACCAAAGAGCTGGGAGCTGCACTGAGCGCAGCCTTCCCGGCTCTCTGTGGACCGGCCCACCAGCCCATCGGCCCTTCGGGCATTTGCCAGAAGTGCCAGATGGACAGTCTGGCCCTGTATACACCACAGAGCAGAATAAACTGATACTATAAACTTCTCAAGTCTTTCTATGCATTATGGGGTGGATTCAGTTGTACTGGGCGTCTATTTTTCCCCGAATGTTTAAACACTCAAACAATTATCAGGATTCAGTTTTGTTTGGAGGCTCATGCATCTTGCGCACAAACATGGTTAAGGCGTGTAAAATGGCTAAACCCATTTAAAGTCGTGCTTTGGGTGTCCAAACTCGCTTCTGGACTCCCAAAGCTCAGAGTTTGCACACATTTTTCTTGCAGGAGGCTGCAGAAAGAAATGTCTCCTCTGAGGCTATCGGGCTTCTAAACAGAGCAACAAATTGAATTGCTCCATTTTGTGCCCTCTAGTGGTAGCAGCGCACAAAAACTATAAGTTCAATAAATACAGAATTTACAAAAATATAGAGAAAAGTTCTGCAGAATTGTGGATTGAAAGTGGCACTATTATAGTTGGAATTTCACAGCTTAAAAACTGTAGTCTGCTCTGAGGCTGAAATCAATTTACACCAAATTCCACATACTGTATTAGTACCTAGCAGAGGCGGACTGGCTATTGGTCTCACCAGGAAAATTCCTGGTAGGCCGAAATTTTTGTGGGGCCTGTTTTGCTTGTTGTCATGTGGCCCCACCCCCCACATTACAGGCAGCCCACCACACTCAGTACACTGCATTGTTCCCATTCATTCTGTTATTCCATCTCGGCAATACAGCAACTCTGCCATTCGGTGATGCTGCCATGGCTACACGGTATATTATACCTCTTGTGCTGCCCATGTCTCGCCACTTTTAGTTCCCAATCCACACCTAGTCTCAGACACAACTGCAGCAAAAGACGCAAAGGAATGCCGCAATTGCGTACAGTCAGGCCCTATGAGGAGGGATAGAGGGATTGAGATATTGAGGTATTCCGCCCTTCGCCCCCCATCAGACTGCACCCCCATTAGGGCTGCTTCCATAAATTTCCCTGGCTGGTTTTCCTTCCCAATCCGGCCCTGGATCCCGGAAAGTACATGGGATATTATCAAGTTCCAAAGTACAACATTTCTTACTGTCCATAAAGTAGTTATTACAGTTATTATCAACGCAGTGCAGCCAAATTCCAATGTAGCAGTTGAAATGATTTAAGAACATGTACTTGAAGTTCATTGGTGGATAACAAGCACTGATCCGAGTTATGCTAGAATTTCTAACTCTACAATTTTATCTATACTCTAACATACACAAGCAAATCTATATCACAATAAAAATATAATGAATCTTAAGGGTCAGACTTAGAAGCTTTACAGAGCTAAATTCCTTATGCGATTGCATTATTCCACTTGAGAGCTCTGCATTAATGTCTTGTGAGATCTTTGCACAACAGCCAAGACAGGATAAAGCAAATGCAGCCTTCCATTCAAATTATTTGTGCATCCTCTAGCTTTGACTCATGCAGCGGGATGTAATGCCGCCCGAGTCTGGCGGCCGT
The DNA here is from genome assembly GCF_028390025.1 of Pseudophryne corroboree. Classification (NCBI taxonomy): domain Eukaryota; kingdom Metazoa; phylum Chordata; class Amphibia; order Anura; family Myobatrachidae; genus Pseudophryne; species Pseudophryne corroboree. The sequence goes on along the minus strand of NC_086451.1, from coordinate 106,544,616 downwards.
GCGGGATGCCGGACGAACTCGGATGTTTTTTTAAAGGAACAATCACTTACATGGCATGGTTTTCCCTTGTAAGTGATTGCCCATTTAAAAAACGTCCGAGTTCGTCCAGCATCCCGCACGGCCCCGGACTCGGGCGGCATTACGTCCCACCGAAGATCTTAAATTCTAAAGTATCTTTGATCAGCAGTGCTTAGATCGGCAGTTCTCAGGCTGTGGAACTAGCGCCCACAGGGGCACTGGCGTATCTATACACACGGGCCCCTGTGTCCAGAGGGGGCCCACACCGCACCCATTTCTTCTATATACTTACCTTTCTGGTGTCCGGGTCCCTTCTTCTCCCGAGTCCCATTGCCGGCAGCCGCAGCAGTGCTGTTAGTGCTCTGTCTGAGCGCTAGAGACTCTGGGACAGTGCCAGTCTACAGCGCATGTGCAAGTCTCTGAAAAAATGGCCACCGCGCCATTTTTTCCTGAGACTTGCGCATGCGCTGTAGACTCTGGCACTGTGCCAGAGTCTCTAGCGCTCAGACAGAGCGCTAACAGCACTGCTGCCGGCTACGGGACAGGAGAGGAGGGGGCCCACACCTGGAGACTGCACACGGGTCCCCTCCTCTTTAGATACGCCCCTGCACAGGGGTATGCAAAAAAATGTCGGTAATGGCTGGGAGTAGGGGTGGGGGTGCAGTGCAAGCTTTGGCAGCCATTGATGCTGAATGAGCAGAAACGCAGTTACCTCCCCACCACCTACCTGTAGCTAGTATAGCAGCCAAGACAGTTACTGCCTCAACCTCTCCATTTTGGAGGCTCTGCTCTTGGCCAACTCTTCTCTTGTAATATGCAGAAATCCTTAATCAGTTCCTTGCCAGCAATTACATCAGGACTTGTCCCATATATTGGTCAGGTGCCCTACTGGACACATAGCGAAAGCAGTAATCTAAGGCTATCTGGCCCAGTGCATCCCAATGTAACCCTGATAAAGTGCAGGAAAAGACGATGACACAATCACTGGCGTTTCCTGCATAACAAGATTTAGTGAAATGCAGATAATTTCACACAGTGGGCCTGTGTCAGAGGAACATGCTATTTCCATGATCACGTAGTTGAGCCATTATTTGCTACTGTGCCTGCATGAAAAACTCAGAAACCCCCTGCCAGAGGTTTAGCAAGGTTCCTTGGTGCCCGGAGAAAGGGTATGCTTCAGAGCCCCCTCTACTGTATTGAATTGGGTGCATGTGACATGCCTAAAGGCCCGTACACACTGGTCGATATATCGGCCGTTCTCTTGAACGGCCGATATATCGCGGGACCGTCGGCCAGTGTGTACGGCCAATACGTCTGTGAACTCCGTCGTTCACAGACGTATCGCGTCGGCCGCGCAGCACAGCCGACGGCCAATATATCTACCGATATATTGGCGTGTCGCTGTGTGTGTACGGCGGTCGGCCGCCCGCCCGTACACATGATGCGGCGGCCGGCGGTGATTGACAGCTGATCTGGGCGGGCGTGTGTACACGCCCGCCCAGTTCATGACGTCAGTCCCCGACGGATCGGGCAGTGTGTATGCACAGCACACTGCCCGATCCATCCATAGATATATCTGCAGATCAATTGATCTGCAGATATATCTATTAGTGTGTACCCACCTTAAGGCGCGCATCAAAAATATAGGGGTATGGCTTCATGGGAAAGGGGAGTGGCCACAGAATAGTACCAATTCAGATTATACCAAAGAGTATTGTCCGTTATTCACATTACACTACACAGTAGAACCCTTATACACTTTAGGCCACACAGTAGAACCCCTTATACACATTACACAACACAGTAAAGCTGCTTATACATGTTATTCCACAGTAGTGCCGTTTATACACATCACACCACAGTAGAGTTGCTTATACACGTTATGCCGCAGTAGAGCCGTTTATACACGTCACACCACAGTAGAGCCGCTTATACATGTTACTCTGCATCTAATGCAGAGAGGTGCTGCAGCAGCAACTAGGACAGAGAGAGATGCTGCAGCAGCAGCTGGGACAGAGAGAGGTGCTTCAGCAGCAGCTGGGACAGAGAGAGGTGCTGCGCAAGCAGCTGGGACAGAGAGAGGTGCTGCAGCAGCCAGGGCAGAGAGTGGTGTAACAGGACAGAAATAACCCCGCTGCACTGCTACAAGCAGACAGTGAGACATATAAAGAGGACGACAGAGCTCCGGCATGTGCTGGCTGCCCTGTTCACTACCTAGTGTCTGAGTCAGTGTGCACCCCTTTGCTTCTCCTCCTCCTGCTCTGTGGCTTCCTGTCTCTCCACCCATGGTATAGCGGGTGTAGGGAGAGGGGTCAGGCTGCGGCGTGCCCTCTAACTTTTCCGGCGCCCGGAGCTCGCGCTCCATCAGAGCCACCCACGCTACACCCCTGCAGTGCATGTATTATACTAGGTGTACGCACAAAGGCCATAACGCGTACAGGACCGATGGTATCAGAATCGGAGGCAAAGTGGCGAGTGGTGACTGGGAAGGGACCTGAAGAGAGCGCAAATAAGTCTGTCCCATGGGCATGTTATGCGGGCATGTCCGTGCCAGCATCTGTGTTCTCAGACGCACAGCCGCTTCCACAGAGGCCATTATCAGATACAGACACTGCACATGCCCGAAGGCAGGTGCAAGTGCTGTTGGTGCATGCCGTGGTGGACCGTCTAGAAATATACCCATCAGTGTATTTGTATTCCGGACCTTGGTAAATTTGGCAATAAAGCAGCCCCCAGGTTTCTATGGGAGCTGCTTCAGTGGTGGAAAAATGGGCTGCCATGAGTTATCTAGATGAAAACAGGTTGAGAACCATTGCCTAAGACAATCATAATCAAGTACAACCAAAGAAAGAATAAGAAAGCTCTGACAAAACAGTACAGTACAGTCTCCCAGTTCAGTATCATTGATATAGTTTATTTTCTCCAAATCCCCTGTAACTGGTTCTAGCACGTTCTTGTTAAATCAGTAATCCTATGCAAAACTCATGATTTTATTACTATTTGTAAATATTAATCACTGTGTCTGACTCTTAGCCCATAGGCATAGCTGTAACATGTACAGGGGGTGCCACTGCTATAGGTCTCTGATGCTTAGGGGGTCCCGGACCCAGGTCATATAGTTGTTTACCAAATTATTGGAATTGCCCTCCAAATAATTGGGTCTAGATTATATTATGTACCTTTGTAGGGGTACTACAAAGTTGTACAATATAAACTGGGGGCATCACAACATTGCATAATATGTTTTGGGGACACTGTGTGGCTTAATGTGAACTGGGAACATTGTAAGGCATAATGTGTAGTGGCAGCATACAATGTGGCATATTGTAAACTGGAGACACTACAAAGCGACATAATATGAACTATACCCCTTTCACACCGCCAATGCCGGATCCCACCCGGGAATTGGAAAAGGGTCCTTCCTGGGTGGGATCCGGCATTAAGCCCTAACAGCAGGCTTCTCGACCCAGCAATTTGCCGGGTCAATTGCCATAGCGGCGGGGGGGCGAGCCGGCAGTGGGGGCGGCGCTGGGAGATGAGCTCATCTCCACGCCGTCTCTCCCTATGTAGTGAATGGGTCCTGAGTCGAACCAGTTCACACTGCCACTGACACTGTATTTAACCCCGGAATAACCCTTCTTATAACCTGGGTTGAATTACTGGGTCTCCATGGCCTCTTTCATATAGCACAGTGACCCGTGTGATGTAAAAGGGGCACTAGAGACATTGAGTAAATTTACTAAGGTGGGAGTATTTTAGAACTGCTGATGTTAGTCATAGCAACCAATCAGATTTTACTTAACATTTATCTAGCTGCTTCTAGAAGATAATAGATAGAATCTAATTGGTTGCTATGAGCAACATCACCAGTTCTAAAAAAAAACCCTCCCACCTTAGTAAATTTACCCCACTGTGTGATAAAATGTGAATTACTAAGATACTTCTATGGAGCATAAAATTACCTAGGGCACTACTACAGGGCATAATATGTACTGAAGACATTACAATGTAGCATAATATGACCTGAGGGCACTACAATATGTCATAATATGATCTAGGGGCACTGTGCGCCATAATGTGAACTGACAGCAACACACTGTGGAATATTGTTTTATTGCAGGCACTACAATGTGTCAATATGAACTAGGAGCACTGTGTGGAATAAAGTGAACTATGATACAAGTATGGCACTACCATGGTCCACAAATTGAACTAGGGAACTATGGGGCAGAAAATTAGGGCACTACTATGGGCTAATAAATGAACAACCTCTCAAGAAGTATTGGTCCCAAAGATTGTGGGCCAGGATGGCAGTATCTGCAGGGGTGGAAAGGTCTTCACTCTAATAGGTAGAGTTGGGCAGATCAGGAGCACTCCTTGCCAAGTCTCAGTTAGGTACACAAGTTGGCATAATCTTGTATTGAAGTGGTAAAACAAGATTTCATTTTAAGTGAGCTGGTGGTTATGGAGCTGGCACATTTCAGTTAGTGTTCCCTAGTTACAGATTATTTCTCCATAGAAAATAACTTGAATTTTATGGATACTCAGATATGATGGAAATCCAACCTCATCCTCAGAGCCGTAACTAGACATTTTAGCGCTGTGTGAATGAAACAGCTTCAGCGCCCCCCCATATTCAAAATTGGGCCAAACATATAGGGGCGTGGCTTCATGGTGAAGGGGCGAGGCCACAAAATAATACCAATTCATATTCCGCTGCATAGTAGTCTCCATCATTTAAATTACGATGCACAGTAGCGCCATTGACACACATTACACCAGGTAGAGCCCCTTTTACACATTACGCCAGGTAAAGCCCACACCACACAGAAGTACACTTTATACATTTTATACCACAGTAAATAACAGTCAGACGCATGGTCTCACACTAAGGGGGTCATTCCGAGTTGATCGCTCGCTAGCAGTTTTTAGTAGCCATGCAAACACATAGTCGCCGCCCACGGGGGGAGTGTAATTTTCGCTTTGCAGGAGTGCGAACGCCTGTGCAGCAGAGTGCCTGCAAACACATTTTGTGCAAAACAAGACCAGCCCTGTAGTTACTTATCCTGTGCGATGATTGCTGCGACGAGTGACGACGTCAGATACCCGCCCAGCAAACGCCAGGCCACGCCTGCGTTTTTCCAAACACTCACAGAAAACGGTCAGTTGACACCCATAAACTCCCTCTTTCTATCAATCTCCTTGCGTTTGGCCGTGCGATTGGAATAGTCGCTAGAACCAGTGCAAAACAACAACGGACTTCGTACCCGTACGACGCGCGTGCGCATTGCGGTGCATATGCATGCACAGATAAGCCGTTTTTCCCACTGATTGCTACACAGCGAACAACGGCAGCAAGCGATCAACTCGGAATGACCCCCTAAGTTTGATGTTCAACAAATGCTCAATAGAAATTCATGACTACTATCTGCAGCTGTACAGTGGGCATTTGGGTCATGCTGTACAATGTGGTTGGCAGCTAAGCTGCTACTTACATTTTTTCTGCTGAGGAACGGCTCCTGTACTCCAGTCCCTCCTCAGAAACTGCAGGAGACGGAGGGGGTTTATCATACTGGGGAGAGGAATCCTGAGGTATCGCGGCCGGCGACAGTAGCAATTGTCCCCACCCCTGATGTCCGCCATGTAAAGGGAGAAAGGGAGAGCGTGGGATTGCTGCAGCTGCCCATCACTCTCGCTTTATGCTGCAATCTGATTGTGCAGAGGCTGCTGCTGCTCCCGTCCCTAAGAGTGAGAGCTTGGGGCTGAGGGCGCTAGACGGCGGATGCTCTGCAGCAGAGTACACAGGGGAGTAGGAGCGGGAGGAGCATCCGTAAGTGGACCACATGAGGGAATAGGCAGCCAGTCGGGGTGTCTGTAGATTGTGCGCACACAGGGCAAATACTCACACTTAGTTATTGTCACAACTGAGGGCCTGAGCTGACGGAAGGCAGCCTCAGTTGTAGGGGCTGAGATGTACCGGAACCTGGGAGGTTGTATCAGACCCCTGGACATGTAAGTAACATGAAGAGAAACCGCCCGAAGGCGTGACCACGACAACTTGAGTAAAAGTCAATGATATTTATTTATGACAAACTCCATGCATCACAGTAGCAGTAAAAAGAAACATAAAAATCAGCAGAGAAATAATAATACAGTTCCTGGGTACTACAGGGTGGCAGGGGCCACAGAGCTCTGGTGGTATGAGACAGTTCTTATTATCTGCAAGTTGGAAAGTCCTTACCAGGCTCAACTGTAGCAATGAGGAAAGCCCAGGGTCGTACCAGCTGGTGTTCCAGGGAAAGCTGGACTGCTGTAGATAAAATGCTGCTGTGGGTACTGGTTAGAACCAGACAGGTGTTGGCACGGAGTGGATACTGGCTGGAACCAGTTAAATAATAGATAAAGCTTGAGAGCGATGCAATATAGATGAAATGTAGAATTTGAGAACGGAGAAATAATAAGACCGGTGGAGAGAGGTAAACTGCAGAAAGGACACCGGCCCTTTAAGAGAAGCTGTACACTGCTGGAAGCTGGGCTGGAAGCAGGTGATTGTTGTAGCTGGAAACAGGTGAGTCCAGAATGGATCGGAGAGTCAGACTACACCGCAGATGGAATGCTGGTACACCGGCCCTTTAAGAGAAGCTGTACACTGCTGGAAGCTGGGCTGGAAGCAGGTGATTGTTGTAGCTGGAAACAGGTGAGTCCAGAATGGATCGGAGAGTCAGGCTACACCGCAGATGGAATGCTGGTGCGGGTCTCTATAGCAGAAGTCTGGAGACAGGAGCTGGAACCTGGAACACAATCACAGGAGAGAGACAAACTGGAACTAGGTTTGACAACCAAAGCACTGACGCCTTCCTTGCTCAGGCACAACCTATTTATACCTGCAGCAAGGAAGGCATTGGCTAGGCAATTATTCAAATTAATAATACAGACAGCAGATTGGTGAATATGATCAGATGACAGAATCCAAGATGGCTGCGCCCATGCAGACACTTGGAGGGAAGTTTGGTTTGTAATCCATGTGGTCTGGAAAACAGTAATGGCGGCGCCGGCCACCGGAGACAGGAGACGCCAGGCTGACAGGTGCACATCCAACCACGCGGACACAGCGGAGGCAGCGGCTGACGTAATCGCCACTCTGAATGCAGAAGCTCAGGAACGGCGGCGGAGGCCGCGGGAGACGCCATGCCAGATGTATAAGGCGTTACTGTGACAGCGTCCAGAGAGACAGGAGAGGATGCGGGAATATGCACATCAGGATAACAGATGGGATCCGGTCCTGGAGCGCTGAGCCAGCCTTAGGAGGCATCTGATGGGTAAGAAATGGCGTCCAGATACCCGGATCGTGACAGCACCCCCCCCTTTAGGAGTGGCCCCAGGACACTTCTTTGGCTTTTGAGGAAACTTGGAATGGAATCTCCGGACCAAGGCAGGAGCATGGACATCAGAAGCATTGGTCCATGAACGTTCCTCAGGACCATAACCCTTCCAGTCAATAAGATATTGTAGTTGACCGTAACGGTGACATGAGTCCAGGATCTTGGCCACTTCATACTCAACGCCTCGTTGAGTTTGGACTTTCGGAGTTGGAGGAAGTGAGGAATGAAACCGATTCAAGATTAACGGTTTCAACAGGGAAACATGGAATGTCCTGGGTATTTTTAAGAAAGGAGGTAACTGGAGTCTGTAAGCAACAGGATTGATGACTTGATCAATTTTAAAAGGACCGATGAAGCGAGGTGCAAACTTCATACTGGGAACTCTCAACCTCAAATTCTTCGTGGATAACCATACCCGATCACCCACCTTGAGAGCAGGAACTGCTCGACGCTTCTTATCCGCAAACTTCTTGTACCTGAACGATGCCTTGAGCAGAGCTGATCGTACGCTCTTCCAGATATTGGCAAACTGATGCAAGGTGATATCCACTGCGGGAACAGAAGTTGCTGGAAGCGGTTGGAACTCAGGGACTTTAGGGTGGAATCCAAAGTTGGTGAAGAATGGTGTTGAAGAAGATGAAGAATGATACTGGTTGTTATGACAGAACTCGGCCCAGGGAAGTAATTGAACCCAGTCATCTTGAGAGGAGGACACATAGATGCGGAGGAAGGACTCCAAGTCCTGATTCACCCTCTCAGTTTGACCATTGGTCTGAGGATGGTAAGCCGTGGAAAACTTTAGCTTGACTTGGAGGACTTGACATAAACTTCGCCAGAATTTGGCTGTGAATTGAACTCCTCGATCTTAGATAATTTCTTCTGGAAGACCGTGGAGTCGGAAGATCTCTTGTATGAATACTTGAGCCAACTTGGAAGCTGACGGAAGACCGGTGAGAGGAATGAAGTGTGCCATCTTGGTGAACCGGTCAACTACCACCCAGATGGTATTGAACTTGTTGCACATGGGCAAATCAGTAATAAAATCCATCGACAAATGGGTCCATGGTCGACGGGGAACAGATAGTGGAACCAGTTGCCCCGCAGGCGACTGGCGGGATACTTTATGTTGAGCACACTTTGGGCAAGATGCAATAAACTCCAAAACGTCCTTTTTCAGAGTTGGCCACCAATAGGACCTAGAGATAAACTCCAGGGTTTTTTGGATACCTGTATGTCCGGCAAAGCGGGAAGCATGGGCCCAATGCATGAGCTTCTTCCTTAGTGTCGGCTTCACAAAACTTTACCTGATGGGGGCGTAGAGTCCATCCCTACCGTGGAGAATGCCAACGGATTTATAATAGGATGCTTGTCTGAAGACTCTGACTCATTTTCTTGCTCCCATGAGCGGGAAAGGGCATTGGCCTTGCGATTCTGAGAGCCCGGACAGAACTGGAGTTTAAAGTCGAACCTGGAAAAGAAAAGTGCCCATCTGGCCTGACGAGGGTTGAGACATTGTGCGCCTTTCAGATATAGAAGGTTCTTGTGGTCTGTAAGGATGGTGATTGAATGAGAGGCTCCCTCCAACAGATATCTCCACTCCTCTAGAGCGAGCTTGATGGCTAGCAACTCCTGGTCGCCAATGGCATAGTTGCGTTCCGCTGGGGAGAACTTCCATGAGAAGAAACTGCAAGGATGTAAATGGCCATCTTTAGCCCTCTGAGATAACACCGCTCCTACTCCAACGGAGGAGGCATCCACCTCTAAGATGAAAGGAGAGTCGATGTCAGGCTGTTTCAGGACAGGCGCAGAGATGAACCTCTGTTTTAAAAGATGAAAAGCTTGCATGGCTTCTTCAGACCACTTGGACGGGTTAGCACCCTTCTTGGTGAAAGCAGTAATAGGCGCCACAATGGTGGAAAAGTCTCGTATAAACTTTCGGTAATAATTGGCGAACCCTAAGAACCTCTGGACCCCTTTGAGGGTTAAGGGTATCGGCCAATTCTGGATTGCTTGTAGTTTCTCAGGATCCATCTCTAGTCCGGAACCAGACACAATGTACCCTAGAAACGGAATGGACTTGACTTCAAAGACGCATTTCTCTAATTTGCAATAGAGATGATTGACACGGAGACGGGACAGAACCTCCTTTACCCAAAAACGATGTTCCTCTAAATTGTTGGCAAAAATGAGGATATCATCTAGATAGACCACGACATGACGGTATAGAATGTCTCTGAAGATCTCATTGACGAAATGCTGGAAGACAGCTGGAGCATTGCTCAATCCGAAGGGCATGACGAGGTACTCATAATGTCCGTCACGGGTGTTAAATGCGGTCTTCCACTCGTCACCCTCACGGATCCGGATGAGATTGTATGCACCTCTCAAGTCCAGCTTTGTAAAGATGGTAGCTCCGCTAACTCTGTCAAAGAGCTCAGTAATCAGGGGTAAAGGATAGCGGTTCTTGATGGTAATGTCGTTCAAACCTCTGTAGTCGATGCACGGCCGCAGACCACCATCTTTCTTTTTTACAAAAAAGAAGCCTGCGCCGGCTGGAGAAGAAGAAGGTCGAATGAACCCCTTTGCTAGGTTCTCTTTAATGTATTCCTCCATAGAATGCGTCTCGGGCAGAGACAACGGATAAGTTCGGCCTCGAGGTGGAACCTTCCCTGGAACGAGATCAATCGGGCAGTCCCATTCTCTATGAGGAGGAAGGATATCAGCAGAAGCCTTACTGAACACATCCATGAAATCTTGATATGGAGGAGGTGGAACATCAGACGACCTGGGGGAGGAAGAACAGACAGGCAACACTTTAAACAAACAGGAGGGACCCCATGCCAGGATTTGCGTAGTCGTCCAATCAATTGTAGGATTGTGAAGACGGAGCCATGGAAGGCCCAGGACCACAGGATGTGTGGCTTTTGGAATCACTAAAAGTGAAATAAGTTCGGAATGAAGAACTCCCACTCTCAGACGAACTGGTAGAGTCCTTAGAGCAATAACTGTATCAAAAATTTTACTGCCATCCACGGCAGTTAAGGAAAAGGAGGAAGGAAGTCTCTCGGTGGGTAGGGACCACCGTTTAACATAGGCTTCGGTAATAAAGTTCCCAGCTGCTCCGGAATCAAGGAGGGCAATGACGTTCTGATAACGTTGAGCAACTTGAAGCGAGACTGGGAGATTACAATCTTGAGGGGATGGAGAGGAGATCATTACTCCTAGCCGGCCCTCTCCTTGGCGAGCTAGGGTCTGGAGTCCCGGACATTTGGGACAAGCATTAATGGTGTGAGACGGAGCTGCACAATAAAGACAGAGAGACTCGGAGAGACGTCTTCGGCGCTCAGCAGGAGTTAAACGGGAACGGCCAATTTGCATGGGCTCATCTTTAGTTGGTGACAGTTGGCGAGGAGGAGGAGCAGAAGATTTTGGAGCAGATGATCTTCCACGCTCAGTTGCTCTCTCTCTGAAACGTAAGTCAACTTTTGTACAAAGTGAGATTAGCTCATCTAACTTGGAGGGTAAGTCTCTGGTAGCTAACTCGTCTTTAATACACTCAGATAAACCATGCCAGAATGCAGCATACAGGGCCTCGTCGTTCCATGCCAGTTCGGATGTCAGGATCTGGAACTGTATAAGATATTGTCCTACAGTACGTGATCCCTGGCGTAAACGGAGAATCTCAGACGAAGCTGAAGTTACCCGGCCTGGCTCGTCGAAGATGCGCCTGAATGTTGACACGAATGCAGTGTAAGAAGATAGCAGGGTGTCGGACCTCTCCCATAACGGTGATGCCCAATCAAGGGCTGAGCCACTGAGAAGAGAGATGATGTAGGCAATTTTTGTACGGTCACTGGGAAAATTGCCAGGTTGTAGCTCAAACTGAATCTCACACTGGTTGAGAAATCCCCTGCAGAATCTTGGAGAACCGTCAAATTTTGCTGGCGTTGGAAGATGAAGACGTGGAGCAGAAACGGGTAAGGTGGATGGGGTTATAGCTGGAGTCACTGTGGTTGACGCACCGGACGCGTCTGATCCACGGAGAGTTGTCTGAATCCCATCCAGCCGAGTAGAGAGATCCTGGAGACAGCGGATGATGTGGCCCTGTGCAGCCTCCTGATGTTCAAGTCGGGCTGCCAGTTCTTGCATCGGCCTGGCCGCTTGATCCTGGTCTCCGGCTGGATTCATTTGGTCAGTGCTTACTGTCACAACTGAGGGCCTGAGCTGACGGAAGGCAGCCTCAGTTGTAGGGGCTGAGATGTACCGGAACCTGGGAGGTTGTATCAGACCCCTGGACATGTAAGTAACATGAAGAGAAACCGCCCGAAGGCGTGACCACGACAACTTGAGTAAAAGTCAATGATATTTATTTATGACAAACTCCATGCATCACAGTAGCAGTAAAAAGAAACATAAAAATCAGCAGAGAAATAATAATACAGTTCCTGGGTACTACAGGGTGGCAGGGGCCACAGAGCTCTGGTGGTATGAGACAGTTCTTATTATCTGCAAGTTGGAAAGTCCTTACCAGGCTCAACTGTAGCAATGAGGAAAGCCCAGGGTCGTACCAGCTGGTGTTCCAGGGAAAGCTGGACTGCTGTAAATAAAATGCTGCTGTGGGTACTGGTTAGAACCAGACAGGTGTTGGCACGGAGTGGATACTGGCTGGAACCAGTTAAATAATAGATAAAGCTTGAGAGCGATGCAATATAGATGAAATGTAGAATTTGAGAACGGAGAAATAATAAGACCGGTGGAGAGAGGTAAACTGCAGAAAGGACACCGGCCCTTTAAGAGAAGCTGTACACTGCTGGAAGCTGGGCTGGAAGCAGGTGATTGTTGTAGCTGGAAACAGGTGAGTCCAGAATGGATCGGAGAGTCAGGCTACACCGCAGATGGAATGCTGGTGCGGGTCTCTATAGCAGAAGTCTGGAGACAGGAGCTGGAACCTGGAAGACAATCACAGGAGAGAGACAAACTGGAACTAGGTTTGACAACCAAAGCACTGACGCCTTCCTTGCTCAGGCACAACCTATTTATACCTGCAGCAAGGAAGGCATTGGCTAGGCAATTATGCAAATTAATAATACAGACAGCAGATTGGTGAATATGATCAGATGACAGAATCCAAGATGGCTGCGCCCATGCAGACACTTGGAGGGAAGTTTGGTTTGTAATCCATGTGGTCTGGAAAACAGTAATGGCGGCGCCGGCCACCGGAGACAGGAGACGCCAGGCTGACAGGTGCACATCCAACCACGCGGACACAGCGGAGGCCGCGGCTGACGTAATCGCCACTCTGAATGCAGAAGCTCAGGAACGGCGGCGGAGGCCGCGGGAGACGCCATGCCAGATGTATAAGGCGTTACTGTGACAGCGTCCAGAGAGACAGGAGAGGATGCGGGAATATGCACATCAGGATAACAGATGGGATCCGGTCCTGGAGCGCTGAGCCAGCCTTAGGAGGCATCTGATGGGTAAGAAATGGCGTCCAGATACCCGGATCGTGACAGTTATGGCCCTGGCCGTTTTAGAGATCAGTGAGGAAGGGTGTAGGGAACAGTGAGTGAGGGAAGCAAAGAGAGTGGGTGTAGGGAACAGAGAGAGTGGGTGTAAGGAGCAGCGAGGGTGAGTGTAGGCAGCAGTGAGGGAAGCAGAGAGTGTGGGTGTATGGAGCAGAGAGAGTGGGGGAGTGAGGGAAGCAGAGAGAGTGAATGTAGGGAGCAGAGAGAGAGAGTGGGTGTAGGGAGCAGAGAGAGAGTGGGTGTAGGGAGCAGAGAGAGAGAGAGAGAGAGAGAGAGAGAGAGAGAGGGTGTAGGGAGCAGAGAGAGAGTGGGTGTAGGGAGCAGAGAGAGAGAGAGTGGGTGTAGGGAGCAGAGAGAGAGAGAGAGAGAGAGAGAGAGAGAGAGAGAGGGTGTAGGGAGCAGAGAGAGAGAGAGAGAGAGAGAGAGAGAGAGAGAGGGTGTAGGGAGCAGAGAGAGAGAGAGAGAGAGAGAGAGAGAGAGAGAGAGAGTGGGTGTAGGGAGCAGAGAGAGAGAGAGAGTGGGTGTAGGAAGCAGAGAGAGAGAGGGTGGGTGTAGGGAGCAGAGAGAGAGATGGTGTAGGGAGCAGAGAGAGAGAGAGAGAGAGAGGGAGAGTGGGTGTAGGGAGCAGCGAGAGAGTGGGTGTAGGGAGCAGTGAGGGAGAGTGAGGGGAGCAGAGAGTGGGTGTAGAGAGCAGTGAGGGTGGGTGTATGGAGCAGTGAGGGTGAGCGAGTGAGGGAAGCAGAGAGTGTGTGTAGGGAGCAGAGAGAGAGAGAGAGAGAGAGAGAGAGGGTGTAGGGAGCAGAGAGAGAGAGGGTGTAGGGAGCAGAGAGAGAGAGGGTGTAGGGAGCAGAGAGAGAGAGAGAGAGAGAGGGTGTAGGGAGCAGAGAGAGAGAGAGAGAGAGAGAGAGAGAGAGAGAAAGTGGGTGTATGGAGCAGAGGGAGAGTGGGTGTAGGGAGCAGAGAGAGAGAGGGTGTAGGGAGCAGAGAGAGAGAGAGAGAGAGTGGGTGTAGGGAGCAGAGAGAGAGAGAGAGATAGGGTGTAGGGAGCAGAGAGAGAGCGTGTAGGGAGCAGAGAGAGAGTGGGTGTAGGGAGCAGAGAGAGAGTGGGTGTATGGAGCAGAGAGAGAGAGAGTGGGTGAATGGAGCAGAGGGAGAGAGAGTGGGTGTAGGGAGCAGAGGGAGAGTGGGTGTAGGGAGCAGAGAGAGAGAGTGGGTGTAGGGAGCAGAGAGAGAGGGCGTAGGGAGCAGAGAGATAGAGATAGAGAGGGTGTAGAGAGAGAGAGAGAGTGGGTGTAAGGAGCAGAGAGAGAGGGTGGGTGTAGGGAGCAGAGAGAGAGGGTGGGTGTAGGGAGCAGAGAGAGAGGGTGTAGGGAGCAGAGAGAGAGAGAGAGAGAGGGTGTAGGGAGCAGAGAGAGGGTGTAGGGAGCAGAGAGAGAGAGTGGGTGTAGGGAGGAGAGAGAGAGAGAGAGAGAGAGAGTGGGTGTAGGGAGGAGAGAGAGAGAGGGTGTAGGGAGCAGAGAGAGAGATAGAGAGAGAGGGTGTAGGGATGATGGAGAGAGAGAGTGGGTGTAGGGAGGAGAGAGAGTGGGTGTAGGGAGGAGAGAGAGAGAGAGAGAGAGAGGGGGTGTATGGAGCAGATGTGGTTGGCAGCTAAGCTGCTACTTACATTTTTTCTGCTGAGGAACGGCTCCTGTACTCCAGTCCCTCCTCAGAAACTGCAGGAGACGGAGGGGGTTTAGCATACTGCGGAGAGGAATCCTGAGGTATCGCGGCCGCGACAGTAGCAATTGTCCCCACCCCCTGATGTCCGCCATGTAAAGGGAGAAAGGGAGAGCGTGGGATTGCTGCAGCTGCCCATCACTCTCACTTTATGCTGCAATCTGATTGTGCAGAGGCTGCTGCTGCTCCCGTCCCTAAGAGTGAGAGCTTGGGGCTGAGGGCGCTAGACGGCGGATGCTCTGCAGCAGAGTACACAGGGAGTAGGAGCGGGAGGAGCATCCGTAAGTGGACCACATGAGGGAATAGGCAGCCAGTCGGGGTGTCTGTAGATTGTGCGCACACAGGGCAAATACTCACACTTAGTTATGGCCCTGGCCGTTGTTGAGATCAGTGAGGAAGGGTGTAGGGAACAGTGAGTGAGGGAAGCAAAGAGAGTGGGTGTAGGGAACAGAGAGAGTGGGTGTAAGGAGCAGCGAGGGTGAGTGTAGGCAGCAGTGAGGGAAGCAGAGAGTGTGGGTGTATGGAGCAGAGAGAGTGGGGGAGTGAGGGAAGCAGAGAGAGTGAATGTAGGGAGCAGAGAGAGAGTGGGTGTAGGGAGCAGAGAGAGAGAGTGGGTGTAGGGAGCAGAGAGAGAGAGAGAGTGGGTGTAGGGAGCAGAGAGAGAGAGAGAGAGGGTGTAGGGAGGAGAGAGAGAGAGAGAGAGTGGGTGTAGGGAGCAGAGAGAGAGAAAGTGGGTGTAGGGAGCAGAGAGGGAGAGAGAGAGAGTGGGTGTAGGGAGCAGAGAGAGAGAAAGTGGGTGTAGGGAGCAGAGAGAGAGAGAGAGAGAGAGAGAGAGAGAGAGTGGGTGTAGGGAGCAGAGAGAGAGAGAGAGAGAGAGTGGGGTGTAGGGAGCAGAGAGAGAGAGAGAGAGAGAGAGTGGGTGTAGGGAGCAGAGAGAGAGAGAGAGAGAGGGTGTAGGGAGCAGAGAGAGAGAGAGAGAGGAGAGAGAGAGAGAGAGAGGGTGTATGAGCAGAGAGAGAGAGAGAGAGAGAGAGAGAGAGAGGGTGTATGGAGCAGAGAGAGAGAGAGAGGGAGAGGAGAGAGAGAGAGTGGGTGTATGGAGCAGAGAGAGAGTGGGTGTAGGGAGCAGAGAGAGAGAGGGTGGGTGTAGGAGCAGAGAGAGAGGGTGTAGGGAGCAGAGAGAGAGAGGGTGTAAGGAGCAGAGAGAGAGAGAGAGAGAGGGTGTAGGGAGGAGAGAGAGAGAGAGAGAGAGAGAGGGTGTAGGGAGGAGAGAGAGAGAGAGAGAGAGAGTGGGTGTAGGGAGGAGAGGGAGAGAGAGAGAGAGAGAGAGAGAGAGAGAGGGAGGGTGTATGGAGCAGATGTGGTTGGCAGCTAAGCTGCTACTTACATTTTTTCTGCTGAGGAACGACTCCTGTACTCCAGTCCCTCCTCTGAAACTGCAGGAGACGGAGGGGGTTTAGCATACTGGGGAGAGGAATCCTGAGGTATCGCGGCCGGCGACAGTAGGAATTGTCCCACCCCTGATGTCCGCCATGTAAAGGGAGAAAGGGAGAGCGTGGGATTGCTGCAGCTGCCCATCACTCTCGCTTTATGCTGCAATCTGATTGTGCAGAGGCTGCTGCTGCTCCCGTCCCTAAGAGTGAGAGCTTGGGGCTGAGGGCGCTAGACGGCGGATGCTCTGCAGCAGAGTACACAGGGGAGTAGGAGCGAGAGGAGCGTCCGTAAAGTGGACCACATGAGGGAATAGGCAGCCAGTTGGGGTGTCTGTAGATTGTGCGCACACAGGGCAAATACTCACACTTAGTTATGGCCCTGGCCGTTGTAGAGATCAGTGAGGAAGGGTTGTAGGGAACAGTGAGTGAGGGAAGCAAAGAGAGTGGGTGTAGGGAACAGAGAGAGTGGGTGTAAGGAGCAGCGAGGGTGAGTGTAGCAGCAGTGAGGGAAGCAGAGAGTGTGGGTGTATGGAGCAGAGAGAGTGGGGGAGTGAGGGAAGCAGAGAGAGTGAATGTAGGGAGCAGAGAGAGAGTGGGTGTAGGAGCAGAGAGAGAGAGTGGGTGTAGGGAGCAGAGAGAGAGAGAGTGGGTGTAGGGAGCAGAGAGAGAGAGAGAGAGAGAGAGAGAGAGGGTGTAGGGAGGAGAGAGAGAGAGAGAGAGAGTGGGTGTAGGGAGCAGAGAGAGAAAGTGGGTGTAGGGAGCAGAGAGGGAGAGAGAGAGTGGGTGTAGGGAGCAGAGAGAGAGAAAGTGGGTGTAGGGAGCAGAGAGAGAGAGAGAGAGAGAGAGTGGGTGTAGGGAGCAGAGAGAGAGAGAGAGTGGGTGTAGGGAGCAGAGAGAGAGAGAGTGGGTGTAGGGAGCAGAGAGAGAGAGAGAGAGAGAGAAAGTGGGTGTAGGGAGCAGAGAGAGAGAGAGAGAGAGAGTGTGTATGGAGCAGAGAGAGAGAGAGAGAGAGAGAGAGAGAGAGTGTATGGAGCAGAGAGAGAGAGAGAGAGAGAGAGAGTGGGTGTATGGAGCAGAGAGAGAGAGAGAGAGAGAGAGAGAGAGTGAGTGGGTGTATGGAGCAGAGAGAGAGAGAGAGAGAGGGTGTAGGAAGCAGAGAGAGAGGGTGGGTGTAGGGAGCAGAGAGAGAGGGTGGGTGTATGGAGTAGAGAGAGAGAGATGGTGTAGGGAGCAGAGAGAGAGAGATGGTGTAGGGAGCAGAGAGAGAGAGAGGGTGTAGGGAGCAGAGAGAGAAAGAGTGGGTGTAGGGAGCAGAGAGAGAGGGAGAGTGGGTGTAGGGAGCAGCGAGAGAGTGGGTGTAGGGAGCAGTGAGGGGAGAGTGAGGGGAGCAGAGAGTGTGTGTAGGGAGCAGTGAGGGTGGGTGTATGGAGAAGTGAGGGTGAGCGACTGAGGGAAGCAGAGAGTGGGTGTAGGGAGCAGAGAGAGAGAGAGAGAGGGTGTAGGGAGCAGAGAGAGAGAGAGAGAGAGAGAGAGGGTGTAGGGAGCAGAGAGAGAGAGAGAGAGAGAGTGGGTGTATGGAGCAGAGAGAGAGTGGGTGTATGGAGCAGAGAGAGAGAGTGGGTGTATGGAGCAGAGGGAGAGAGAGTGGGTGTAGGGAGCAGAGGGAGAGTGGGTGTAGGGAGCAGAGGGAGAGTGGGTGTAGGGAGCAGAGAGAGATAGAGAGAGAGAGGGCGTAGGGAGCAGAGATAGAGAGAGAGAGGGTGTAGGGAGCAGAGAGAGATAGAGAGAGAGAGGGTGTAGGGAGCAGAGATAGAGAGAGAGAAAGAGGGCGTAGGGAGCAGAGAGAGATAGAGAGAGAGAGGGTGTAGGGAGCAGAGAGAGAGAGAGAGAGAGAGAGAGAGAGAGAGGGTGTAAGGAGCAGAGAGAGAGAGGGTGGGTGTAGGGAGCAGAGAGAGAGGGTGGGTGTAGGGAGCAGAGAGAGAGGGTGTAGGAGCAGAGAGAGAGAGAGAGGGTGTAGGGAGCAGAGAGAGAGAGAGAGAGAGAGAGAGAGAAAGTGGGTGTAGGGAGCAGAGAGAGAGAGAGAGGGTGTAAGGAGCAGAGAGAGAGAGAGAGAGGGTGTAGGGAGGAGAGAGAGAGAGAGAGGGTGTAGGGAGGAGAGAGAGAGTGGGTGTAGGGAGGAGAGGGAGAGAGAGCGAGAGAGAGAGAGAGAGAGAGAGAGGGTGTATGGAGCAGATGTGGTTGGCAGCTAAGCTGCTACTTACATTTTTCTGCTGAGGAACGGCTCCTGTACTCCAGTCCCTCCTCAGAAACTGCAGGAGACGGAGGGGGTTTAGCATACTGGGGAGAGGAATCCCTGAGGTTATCGCGGCCGGCGACAGTAGAAATTGTCCCCACCCCTGATGTCCGCCATGTAAAGGGAGAAAGGGAGAGCGTGGGATTGCTGCAGCTGCCCATCACTCTCGCTTTATGCTGCAATCTGATTGTGCAGAGGCTGCTGCTGCTCCCGTCCCTAAGAGTGAGAGCTTGGGGCTGAGGGCGCTAGACGGCGGATGCTCTGCAGCAGAGTACACATGGGAGTAGGAGCGGGGAGGAGCGTCCGTAAGTGGACCACATGAGGGAATAGGCAGCCAGTCGGGTTGTCTGTAGATTGTGCGCATACAGGGCAAATACTCACACTTAGTTATGGCCCTGGCCGTTGTAGAGATCAGTGAGGAAGGGTGTAGGGAAACAGTGAGTGAGGGAAGCAAAGAGAGTGGGTGTAGGGAACAGAGAGAGTGGGTGTAAGGAGCAGCGAGGGTGAGTGTAGGCAGCAGTGAGGGTAGTAGCGAGTGTGGGTGTATGGAGCAAAGAGAGTGGGGGAGTGAGGGAAGCAGTGAGAGTGAATGTAGGGAGCAGAGAGAGAGTGGGTGTAGGGAGCAGAGAGAGAGAGTGGGTGTAGGGAGCAGAGAGAGAGAGAGAGAGGGTGTAGGGAGAGGAGAGAGAGAGAGAGAGAGTGGGTGTAGGGAGCAGAGAGAGAGAGAGAGAGAGAGAGAGAGAGAGAGAGTGGCTGTAGGGAGCAGAGAGAGAGAGAGAGAGAGAGAGAGAGAGAGAGAGAGAGAGAGTGGCTGTAGGGAGCAGAGAGAGAGAGAGAGAGAGAGAGAGAGAGTGGGTGTAGGGAGCAGAGAGAGAGAGAGAGAGAGAGAGTGGGTGTATGGAGGAGAGAGAGAGAGAGAGAGAGAGAGTGGGTGTATGGAGCAGAGAGAGAGAGTGGGTGTATGGAGCAGAGAGAGAGAGAGAGCGTGGATGTAGGAAGCAGAGAGAGAGGGTGGTGTAGGGAGCAGAGAGAGAGGGTGGGTGTAGGGGAGCAGAGAGAGAGAGAGAGAGAGAGAGAGATGGTGTAGGGAGCAGAGAGAGAGAGATGGTTGTAGGGAGCAGAGAGAGAGAGAGAGAGAGAGAGAGAGAGAGAGGGTGTAGGGAGCAGAGAGAGAGAAAGAGTGGGTGTAGGGAGGCAGAGAGAGAGAGGGAGAGTGGGTGTAGGGAGCAGTGAGGGGAGAGTGAGGGGAGCAGAGAGTGTGTGTAGGGAGCAGTGAAGGTGGGTGTATGGAGCAGTGAGGGTGAGCGAGTGAGGGAAGCAGAGAGTGGGTGTAGGGAGCAGAGAGAGAGATGAGAGGGTGTAGGGAGCAGAGAGAGAGAGAGAGAGAGAGAGAGGGTGTAGGGAGCAGAGAGAGAGAGAGAGAGAGAGAGAGAGAGAGAGAGTGGGTGTAGGGAGCAGAGAGAGAGTGGGTGTATGGAGCAGAGAGGAGAGTGGGTGTAGGGAGCAGAGGGAGAGAGAGTGGGTGTAGGGAGCAGAGGGAGAGTGGGTGTAGGGAGCAGAGGGAGAGTGGGTGTAGGGAGCAGAGAGAGAGAGAGTGGGTGTAGGGAGCAGAGATAGATAGAGAGAGGGCGTAGGGAGCAGAGAGAGAGAGAGAGGGTGTAGGGAGCAGAGAGAGAGAGAGAGAGAGAGAGAGAGAGAGAGGGTGTAAGGAGCAGAGAGAGGGTGGGTGTAGGGAGCAGAGAGAAAGAGGGTGGGTGTAGGGAGCAGAGAGAGAGGGTGTAGGGAGCAGAGAGAGAGAGAGAGAGAGAGAGAGAGAGGGTGTAAGGAGCAGAGAGGAGAGAGAGAGAGAGAGGGTGTAGGGAGGAGAGAGAGAGAGAGAGAGAGGGTGTAGGGAGGAGAAGAGAGAGAGAGAGAGTGGGTGTAGGGAGGAGAGGGAGAGAGAGAGAGAGAGAGAGAGAGAGGGAGGGTGTATGGAGCAGATGTGGTTGGCAGCTAAGCTGCTACTTACATTTTTTTCTGCTGAGGAACGGCTCCTGTACTCCAGTCCCTCCTCAGAAACTGCAGGAGACGGAGGGGTTTAGCATACTGGGGAGAGGGAATCCTGAGGTATCGCGGCCGGCGACAGTAGCAATTGTCCCCACCCCTGATGTCCGCCATGTAAAGGGAGAAAGGGAGAGCGTGGGATTGCTGCAGCTGCCCATCACTCTCGCTTTATGCTGCAATCTGATTGTGCAGAGGCTGCTGCTGCTCCCGTCCCTAAGAGTGAGAGCTTGGGGCTGAGGGCGCTAGACGGCGGATGCTCTGCAGCAGAGTACACAGGGGAGTAGGAGCGGGAGGGAGCGTCCGTTAAGTGGACACATGAGGGAATAGGCAGCCAGTCGGGGTGTCTGTAGATTGTGCGCACACAGGGCAAATACTCACACTTAGTTATGGCCCTGGGCCGTTGTAGAGATCAGTGAGGAAGGGTGTAGGGGAACAGTGAGTGAGGGAAGCAAAGAGAGTGGGTGTAGGGAACTGAGAGAGTGGGTGTAGGAGCAGCGAGGGTGAGTGTAGGCAGCAGTGAGGGAAGCAGAGAGTGTGGGTGTATGGAGCAGAGAGAGTGGGGGAGTGAGGGAAGCAGAGAGAGTGAATGTAGGGAGCAGAGAGAGAGAGTGGGTGTAGGGAGCAGAGAGAGAGAGAGAGAGAGAGTGGGTAGGGAGCAGAGAGAGAGAGAGAGAGAGAGAGAGAGAGAGAGAGAGAGAGAGTGGGGTGTAGGGAGCAGAGAGAGAGAGAGAGAGAGAGGGGTAGGGAGCAGAGAGAGAGAGAGAAGAGAGAGAGAGGGTGTAGGGAGCAGAGAGAGAGAGAGAGAGAGAGAGGGTGGGTGTAGGGAGCAGAGAGAGAGAGAGGAGAGAGAGAGAGAGAGGGTGTAGGGAGCAGAGAGAGAGAGAGAGAGAGAGAGAGAGAGTGTATGGAGCAGAGAGAGAGAGAGAGAGAGAGAGAGAGAGAGTGGGTGTAGGGAGCAGAGAGAGAGAGAGAGAGAGAGAGAGAGAGAGAGAGGGTGGTAGGGAGCAGGAGAGAGAGAGAGAGAGAGAGAGAGAGAGTGGGTGTAGGGAGCAGAGAGAGAGAGAGAGAGAGAGAGGGTTGGGTGTAGGGAGCAGAGAGAGAGAGAGAGAGTGGGTGTAGGGAGCCAGAGAGAGAGAGAGAGAGAGAGAGAGAGAGAGAGGGTGTATGGAGCAGAGAGAGAGAGAGAGAGAGAGAGGGGGTGTAGGGAGCAGAGAGAGAGAGAGAGAGAGAGAGAGTGGGTATAGGAAGCAGAGAGAGAGGGTGGGTGTAGGGAGCAGAGAGAGATGGTGTAGGGAGGCTGAGAGAGAGAGAGAGAGAGAGAGAGAGGAGAGAGGAGAGATGGTGGTAGGGAGCAGAGAGAGAGAGGAGAGAGAGAGAGAGAGAGAGAGATGGTGTAGGGAGCAGAGAGAGAGAGAGAGAGAGAGAGAGAGAGATGGTGTAGGGAGCAGAGAGAGAGAGAGAGAGAGAGAGAGAGAGAGAGTAGGGAGCAGAGAGGAGAAAGAGTGGGTGTAGGGAGCAGAGAGAGGAGGGAGAGTGGGTGTAGGGAGCAGCGAGAGAGTGGGTGTAGGGGAGCAGTGAGGTAGAGTGAGGGGAGCAGAGAGTGTGTGTAGGGAGCAGTGAGGGTGGGTGTATGGAGCAGTGAGGGTGAGCGAGTGAGGGAAGCAGAGAGTGGGTGTAGGGAGCAGAGAGAGAGGGTGTAGGGAGCAGAGAGAGAGAGAGAGAGAGGGTGTAGGGAGCAGAGAGAGAGAGAGAGAGAGAGAGAGAGTGGGTGTAGGGAGCAGAGAGAGAGTGGGGTGTATGGAGCAGAGAGAGAGTGGGTGTATGGAGCAGAGGGAGAGAGAGTGGGTGTAGGGAGCAGAGGGAGAGTGGGTGTTAGGAGCAGAGGGAGAGTGGGTGTAGGGAGCAGAGAGAGAGTGGGTGTAGGGAGCAGAGATAGAGAGAGAGAGGGCGTAGGGAGCAGAGATAGATAGAGAGCAGAGAGGGTGTAGGGAGCAGAGAGAGAGAGAGAGAGAGAGAGAGAGAGAGAGAGAGAGAGAGAGAGAGAGAAAGGGTGTAAGGAGCAGAGAGAGACGGTGGGTGTAGGGAGCAGAGAGA